>NW_022436978.1:21677199-21717421 GCF_009761245.1 Sapajus apella
AATATGATGAGTCAGTTATGTATGTATAGCTTTTTATATCTAGTAGTAGAAAATTGAGAGTTCGTGTCTGATGGCTTCTACTTTATGAAATAGATGGCAAGGTCATCTGCTGCAAGAGGGGTTGTGAGAAGGTCAAAATCTTGAAAAGATTGCAAAGGAATTTAAATATTTGATACCAAGAGCGGAAGCAGTGCATATGAAGCTGTGTAGGGTTGCCAGGTAGTTTTGAGGGCCTAGTTGAGATTGGTGATGTGAATTTGGACTAGAACTGATAATGCACCATTGTTTGACTTTCTGAATCCATGTTTGGCCATATGCTCGCTGAAAGAAAGTAGGTAGCTTATTTAATCCAGGGTTTTGCCTTTGCTGTTGAATGTGACAAGGTGGAAGGGCAGGCATGCTAGGGTACTGTGAAAAAGCTTGAAGTGTTGGACCTAGAATGCCTGATGAAGTACTGGATGAGGCCTGGATAAGAAGGGATGAGCCACAGTCTCACTGTTTTCCACATTGGACCCCTCATCTTTTTTCTTATGAACCATGTATCGATGACTGCAAAGGGCCTGGGATCTTTACCTACTTACAAGCTAATAAATGAACGTGTTACTGTTGCATGAGACTCCATGGTTGGAGACAGAATATTTCACAGTGAGTAGCATGGTGTGACGCTGCTTTGTGTGTTGATTCCCCATGTTCCAGTGCCCACAGGGTGACACAGGTAGGCCCAGATGGATGCTGCACATGCACTGGATTTGCATCAGAGCCTATAGACACTGAGCTTGGGGGTTTTACCACTTTTACAGTAAATAGAAGCCATTCTGCTCTTTGTTTCATGAGGAGACGTTGCCTTATTCCTTGAGGTTGCATGTTGCAAAACAACCCTGAAAGATGGCCCAAGTAACAGCCACTAGGGACTTGTATTCTTGGCATTTCCAGCCAGAATGTGCAAGAAGTCTCACGGTCTGTGACCGATGGCCTCTCCCAATAGTGTCCTGTTCCACAGGGTCGTGGTGGTGGTTGAGGGAACTGCTTTTTTTTTGTTTCCATTTCTATTCATGGCACCTCCATCCTTAGGGGCACTCAGCCTGAAGTTCTCATTCATTTGGTATGGATCATAGTCTATCCAAGTAACTGTTAATACAGGTAGCTCCTGCTTTAGAAGGTCACTTGTATGTGTGTGTGGCTTTGGGGGTGGGACAGCAGTAGGGTGCGTGACAAGTAATTTTGAATGCATTTAAAAGTTCTAAGACCCAGGCTGGGCTCAGTGGCTCATGCTTGTGGTCCTAGTGCTTTGGGAGCCTGGGGTGGGAGGGTCGCTTGAGCCTGGGAGTTCAGGACCAGCCTGGGCAATGTAGCTAGAACCACATCTCTACAAATAACAACATCAATAATAAATACAAATTTAAAAAGAGTTTCAAGGCCCTCTGGGGTCTCTTGATAGTTTTTTCTAGTATGTCAGCAACTTAGTAGGAGACATGTAAACTAGTTCTGCTTACTCATAATTTTTTGGGATCCAAAAAATAAAGAGGTATCAAAACCAATCAGGGTTTCTAGGACTTTTGGGCTAGGGATATCTCAAGAATGGTCAGCAAGGGAAGCTAAGGTTGTGACTTTAAAGAGCCTGCATGCTGCTTATCTTCAGTTCAACAGGATGATACTCCATACCGCTATGGTCTATCCAGTCTGGCCTGCTCTGAGAAGCATACTAAATTGTTAAACATCAGGGAATGGTTAAGACTCATAAATAAAAGGTAGAAAATCTGGATAAACAGAGAAATATACCACAATATTACATTGGAAATGGAATATTAGAATGATTTTAGTTCTCAAACTGTTTTATACTTTAATGCCATTCCAGTCAATCCCAATGAATTTATTTTTTAATTGGACAAAATAAATACAAATTGAATTCTGAAAGAATAAACAGATACTGTTTTTTTTTTTAGTCTGAACATAATAAACAGATATTTGTACCATAGTTGATGTGATGATTATAAGATAGACTCCAAAACCAAATTCTTGCTCATGAGGGGAATCAATCTTTTATAGGAATTTGAACTTGGGACAGTCATTTTGGGCTATAATCTCGACCTAAAAAGATTTAAACTTGGATTTTGTACTTAGGGGAGCAGAGAAAGTTACTCTGTAGAAAGAAAAAAACAAGGAAGACATGAAGAGAAAAGAGGACAGGTAGAGAAAGAATACTCCTAGTTTCTAGCCTCTATTGTCTTTTTGAGGTAGTAATAGTCCTGTCTTTTAGTTCTGTGATTCATCCTAAATCCTTAGAATGAATATTCCTTTGTTAAGCTATTTCAGGTTGCTTTATTTACTGGAGACTAAAGTATCTTAAGTGATGGGGATACAACAAAGAATAAAGCAGAGACCCTACCTCAAGGCACTTTACATCTTTTTTTTGTTTTGTTTTGAGACAGAGACTCGCTCTGTCATTCAGGCTGGAGTGTAGTGGTGTCATCTCAGTTCAGTGCAACCTCCACCTCCCAGGTTCAGGCAATTCTTGTGCCTCAGCTTATTGAGTAACTGGGATAACAGTCATGTGCCACCACACCCGGTAATTTTCGTATTTCTGGTGGAGATGAGGTTTCACCATGTTGGCCAGGCTGGTCCTGAACTCCTGGCCTCAAGTGATTCACTCACCTTAGCCTTCCAAAGTGATGGGATTACAGGTGTGAACTACTACATCCGGCCCTTCACATCTTATCAGAAAGAGACCACAAATAAGTAAATACATGCCAGATGGTGTTGAGTGTTATAGTGAAGAAAAAGATGGGGTAAGAGGAGCATGTTTGGGTGCATTCGTGCTATCAGTAAAGGTCCCACTGAGAAGGTAAAATTTGAGCAGATGTAAGGGAGCAAGTGATTAAAATATCAGGGACGAGAGCTATCCAAGCAGAGGCAGGAGCAAACGCAAAGACACTGAAACTGGGGCCTGCCTAGTGTGTTCAAGGAACATCAGAGAAGCCTTTGAACAGCTTGAAAAGTGTGAGAGTGATAGGAGTAGTCAGAGGGGTGTGTGTGTGATGATATAGGGCTCTGTGGGTCACAATAAGAGTTTAGTGGAATAGAAAACCACTGGAACATTTAAAGTGGCTTGTATTTTAAAAGGATGTCTAGTTGCTCTAACTAGACCAGAGAGTGGTCAAGGGCAGTAGAAAGGGGACCAGGTGGCCGGGCGCGGTGGCTCAAGCCTGTAATCCCAGCACTTTGGGAGGCCGAGGTGGGTGGATCATGAGGTCAAGAGATCGAGACCATCCTGGTCAACATGGTGAAACCCCATCTCTACTAAAAATACAAAAAATCAGCTGGGCGTGGTGGTGCGTGCCTGTAATCCCAGCTACTCAGGAGGCTGAGGCAGGAGAATTGCCTGAACCCAGGAGGCGGAGGTTGCGGTGAGCCGAGATCGCGCCATTGCACTCCAGCCTGGGTAACATGAGTGAAACTCCGTCTCAAAAAAAAAAGAAAGGGGACCAGGTGAGAGATAATGGTGGTTTGGACCTAGACAGTAGAAGTGGAGGTAATCAGAATTAGAACCTGGCTAATTTTTTAAGGAATAACTGACATGATTTGCTAATAGATAAGATGGGGAGGATATTATTAAACAGAGAAGGATTGCTCCCAGATTTTTAGCTTAAACAATTGTAAGTAAGGATGGACTTGCTGTTTCCTATGATGGGTAAGGCTTGGGGGTGGGGTGGGCTTCAGCTTTGAAGTACTATCCAGGTACTATGAAGTACTTTGAAGTACTATCCAGGTAAGTATGAGGTGCTATCCAGACATCCCAGTGGAGAGTGTCTTGGTGCCCTCCGAACTATTGTAAAATATTTCTCACTGGACTCCATTTTGGTACTAATTCCCCATAATTCAGTCTTGAATACTACAACTTGGAATTTCTCCTCCATCCTCTGATCATGTTCTTGTATAAAATCCTTCAGTAAATAACCTCAATCTATATTTACTAAACATCTTTAAGTTCTAGTGATAATTGACCACCTCAGTTGAATTTCAGAAGGACCAAAAAGAAGTTATATGTCAGTATTTTAAAACTAGATTAAGATGTAAATAGAGAACTAAATCTTCCTCTGTCTCTACTTTTTAACAGCTGTTTTCACTCATTAACTCCTGAGGTAAACAGATTGAAAACATGAGCGAGCTGGAACAGTTGAGGCAAGAAGCAGAACAACTGCGGAATCAGATTCAGGTAAAACTTTTTCATTTCAAAATTTTAGCACTTAGTGCCAGGAATGTACAAAATTTGCCTATTAGTTTATCAGTCTATATTAAATAATTTCTAGTGCTAGAAATGGTCTATTTTTTTTCTCTCATGTGAAGCGAGAACTAAGGTCTATTTTTGTTTGTCATGTCTCAAAAGAACTCTTCAAAAATCATTACTAACAAGTACCTACGTAGAAGAATGGCCTCTATGAAAGACAGACAATTCTCTTTTTATTTACATGCCCAGAATCATAGATTTTTGGTGCAAAACAATAATGTAGATATCATCACAATATAACATACTAGGAAAATACTAAGGTGTACATTCGATTGAAGAAAATCATTAATCCCAGCACTCTGGGAGGCTGAGGCAGGGGGATCACCTTAGGTCAGGAGTTCGATATCAGCCTGGCCAACCTAGTGAAACTGTCTCTAGTAAAAATTCAAAAATTAACTGGGCATGTGGTGTGCACCTGTAATCCCAGCTACTCAGGAGGCTGAGGCGAAAGAATGGCTTGAATCTGGGAGGCAGAGGTTGCAGTGAGCTGAGCTCGTGCCACTGCACTCCGGCCTGGGTGAGAGTGAGACTCTGTCTCAAAGCAAAACAAAAAAAAGTAAAACTATTAGTGGCAGAATCAAAACATGTCTGACATCTTTTACTCTTGGAATCAACTCAAAACAGTAAGGAGGATAAGAAACAACTACAGACTCCAGCTTTAATGAAATTAAAAGACTCTAAAGCTTCAGAGCATAATAGGCTGGGGAGGAGTTGCCAAATGCAGTGAAGCAGCACATGGGGAGACTCTGAGGAGGCGTCTGCGTAGGGAGCACTGTCTCAGAGATAGCACCATGGTCCCTTCTTTGGAACAATGGGAACAGATGCTTCCTTGGACTTGGGTAGCACTGAGAAATATCAAGGAAGGCTGAGCTAAAAATGAAAGGATATAGACGTGCCATCTTGTAGGCAGCCTGCTGATAAGCAGGGTGGAGGAAAGAGGCTTTGAGTTGTGAGTAGCTTGGCAGCTGCCTACTACTTTTCCCAGCGAAAAGTAAAGGCTAAAACAACGTACAAGGGTAAGCAGGGAGAATCTCGTAACTTGGAACACAGCTGTGGCCTTTCCCAGTTTGAACCTCTTGCAATAGCTGTTTCTGAAGAATTTGTCCAATTTAAAAGTGAAAAATACAAGAGATCGAGACCATCCTGGCCAACATGGCGAAACCCCATCTGTACTAAAAAATACAAAAATTATCTGGGCCTGGTGGTGTGCACCTGTAGCCCCAGCTACTTGGGAGGCTAAAGCAAGAGAATTGCTTGAACCCGGGAGGTGGAGGTTGCAGTGAGCCGAGGTCACGCCACTGCACTCCAGTCTGGCGCCTGGCGACAGAGCAAGACTCTGTCTGAAAAAAAAAAATGAAATAAAATAAAAAAGTGAAGAGTAGGCCAGGTGCAGTGGCTTGTACCTGTAATCCCCGAACTACTCAGGAGGCTGAGGTGGGAGGATTGCTTGAGTCCAGGAGTTCGAGACTGCCGTGAACCATGATCACACCACTGCACTCTAACCATATGAAAGAGCAAGACCCTGTCTCAAAAAAAAAAAAAAAAAAGAAAAAGAAAAAGAAAAAATCTATACAAAGATGATACAAGAAAAGAGAAGAAAGGATTAGGAAAAACAGGGATGGTTGAAGAACATTCACCAGAAAAGTGTTGATTCTGAATGAAGTCATAACCAGACAGACTTATTGCCAGTAATTTAAGGAAGTTATTTATTTAGATGTGAATAAGAATTCTGAGTTGAAATCTTAGGTGAACAAAGCTTTCAAAACAAAGGAGAGACTGATTTTGAATGGGATGATCGCAGAAGCCTTTGCAGGCTCACCTCTGAATTCGATGTGACTGCATCTACTCAATGGAATTTCTGTTCTCCCTACTTTGTGTCACTTAGTCCAGATGCTGAGGAGGAGCAGGTGACTGGCCAACCATGTGTCCATATGTCCATGTCATTTAATCCTCACGCTGACTCTGTGAAGTCGATGGTGTTACTTCATTTTATAGTTCAGGAAGCTGAGGCTCAGTGAGATTAAATAAGTTGCCCAGGTAACAGATCCAGGATTCAGACCAGGTGTGTTCTGCTGTAACTTAAGGTTGGTTCTCTTAACCTTCATTACTAATGTCCTTTCCTGTGACCTGTGCTATAGCCATAGTAGGCTGGTTCCCTGAACACACATTGCTCTTTCTTATCTGTTACCTTTTATCAAATTGTTCCCTTGGGGAATTATACTACCTCTTGCCCAGTTTTGCTCTTTGGAAATCCTATCCATTGACTCCTAATCCTCCAAGAGGCCTTCACTGGGATTTACCTTTTTTTTTTTTTTTTTTTTTTTTTTTTATTGGAAGGCAGCAAGCCATGGTCAAACAGCCATGGATTCCACTTTTTCATTAATTTGGACAAGGTTCTTAACTTCACTGATGATCAGTATCTTTGCTGTGAAGCAGGAGAACCAGTACTCCACTTTATATGTTTTTGTAGAGAATTAAGTGAAATAGCAGGTAGAGGACTTAGTCTGATTTCAGCAAGTGGCAGTTTTTCACTCATTCAGCATGTTGGACATCTGTTACACAGCTGGCCACGCCTGCCTTGTGTTGTTGTTCCTTGTTCACATTTGCCCCTACTGTGTGTACCTACATGGAAAATTCTGTGTCTTAATCTCCCTGTCTCACTAGCATCCCAAGCACAATGTAATGGGCATAGGTGCTCACCAAATCATCTCCTCCCATGATTTCATGTAACCACACGTATGTGAAATGCTGTGTACTTTTCTTGTCAGTTTAATTGTCACACCATTCCTTTTTTCCCCCTTCGATCCAGAAATATAATCTAACTACATTTTTACCTAATTATAGTGTAAATATATGGTATAATAGAAATGTAGGCTATTTATTGTAATAGATGATTTGTTTTAAATTTTAAAAAATGCAAATAACTGTTGTGCTTCTGATTTGGAAAAAAGTGTATATCATCTTTCTTTTGCAAAATATCTTATCAGATTTTGTGTTTCTTGTGGTGCTGGACAGTATGGAATTCAGGCTTTAATGTAATATTTATTTTCTTTTTTAAATTTTTTAATATTTTTTTGCTAGATCTTACAGTGAGAATGTTTGTTTGTTTTTAATAGAGACAGGGTCTCACTGTTTTGCCCAGGCTGGTCTCAAACTCCTGGGCTCAAGCAATCCTTTCCCCTCGGCCTCCGAAAGTGCTGAGATTACAGGCGTGAGCCATCATGCCTGGCCTTATATTTTGTTTTATAATGGATAATAACGTTCATAAGAGAGAGTTCTCAGTGTAAATAGAATCTTTGCATAATGTAATTTTGCAAGTAACTGCTGCTAACATATTTGTAGAATTATATTCCAACATATTTTAATTTTTGTTACCAATTTTTATTATAGTTCAATAGTTTTCATTTGCATTTTTAAATTGTGTTACTAATAGCTCAGTGAGAGCAGAGATTTTTGATGTCTATTGGAGCCTAGAATAGTGCCTCACACATAGAGTTCAACAAATTTTTTTTAAACAACTGACTAAATTAAAAAGGAAAGAGAGCCTAAACAATGA
This sequence comes from Sapajus apella, assembly GCF_009761245.1. Taxonomy (NCBI): domain Eukaryota; kingdom Metazoa; phylum Chordata; class Mammalia; order Primates; family Cebidae; genus Sapajus; species Sapajus apella. The sequence goes on from NW_022436978.1 coordinate 21,685,041, forward strand.
TAGCTCATTTTCATAAAGCTTGAAATAAACCTTCTTTAAGAATTTGGTCTTCAACTCTACCATTTTTGGAACATGTTTCAGGCCTATCAGTGTCATTTCTGGAAACTCTTTTCATTATGGGAAAGTGGGCTATGTTACTCCTTACCAGATGATGTCTTTAAACCCAGTTTGTCTAAGAATGAAAGAATCAAATCATATATTTTGTGCAACTACTTGTGAACACCCTTACATAGAAATATTCCAAGTGGTTATAAATAGGTTGGAAGGGCAGCCCGAAAGATAATGTCTGCCATCCAGTGTCTGCTGTAAGCCGAAGCAGTCATTTTTTCCTTGGCTGACTGGAACAAATTGTCCATTTGGGACATTTTATTAAACAAACATTGTGTGCCTTCTCCTTGCTCAGGAGTATGCAAGTACTTAAACACTGTATAGAAAAAACAAAGTTGAAGAGGATACTGCTGCAGCCTTTGTGGAAAAAAGTTCGCCTAGCAGGAAGGATTTAATCACACTTCTTAGTTTTCTATGTATATAAATCCTCTAAATTTGTTTTTAAGTAATAAATTTGAAAAAAAGGTAAGTTTGGTTTAAAATCTTTTTTGTTTATTAAATGTGTTTTTTGCAGTCTTTAATTTTTTGTTAGTTTTTGTTTCACTGTCTTCGATAATCCTCTTCAGTTTGTATAAAAATTTGAGGTCTCAAATTATTATTGACATCTCTCAAATTTTGTTGAGAAGAGACAAATCCATAGAGAAAGAAAGTAAATTAGTGATTGTTAAGGGCTGTGGGAGAAAAAGGAATTGGGACATACGAGGTTTCTTTTTTGGGGTGATGTAAATGTTCTGTAATTAGTGGTGATGGTTCCACAACATTGTGATACTGAAAACCACTAGATTTTATACCTTAAAATGATTAAAATGGTTCAATTTAGGTTATGTGATTTTTATATCAATTTTAAAAATTTAGATTATGTGGTACAGTGAAAAGTAAATTTGCAGATCTACATTTTCAATAACAATATCACTTTAGTTATTCCACTGGTTTCTAAATGTATTATAATCTTCCTTTACTTCAGGATGCTCGGAAAGCATGTAATGATGCAACGCTTGTTCAGGTAAATTGTTTTTCTTGATTTCATTTTGGTAACTCACATGAAATAATTTGACACTGAGGCAAATGACATTCAGATTCTCGTATTAGTACTTAATTGAAAAAAGTTAAATGAAATTTCTGTATAAAAGCACTTTGTAATTTGTCAAATGCTATACAGTGTGAGTACTTTTTTTTTTTTGAGATGGAGTCTCGCTCTGTCGCCCAGCTTGGAGTGAAGTGGTGTGATCTCAGCTCAGTGCAGCCTCCGCCTCCTGGGTTCAGGGGATTCTCCTGCCTGAGCCTCCTGAGTAGCTGGGACTCTGTAGTCCGTGCCACCACACCCAACTAATTTTTGTTTTTTAGTAGAGACAGGATTTCACCATGTTGGCCAGGATGGTCTTGATCCCTTGACCTTGTGATCCGCCCACCTTGGCCTCCCAAAGTGCTGGGATTATAGGCATGAGCCACTGCGCCCAGCGCTTTTTAAAATATGTTGTTAAAATAGATGTCTATGGAAAGGTAAATGCTATAAAAATATAGATTCAAGGCCGAGCACAGAGGCTCACACCTGTAATCCCAGTACTTTGGGAGGCCGAGGTGGGAGGATCACTTGAGGTCAGGAGTTTGAGGCCAACCTGGCCAACCTGGTGAAACCCTGTCTCTACTTAAAAAAAAAAAAAAAAAAAAAAAAAAAAATTAGCTGAGCATGGTGATGTGTGCCTGTAATCCCAGCTTGTCGGTAGGCTGAGGCAGGAGAATCACTTGAACCTGGGAGGCAGAGGTTGCAATGAGCCAAGATCACACCATTGCACTCCAGCCTGGAAGACAGAGCGAGACTCTGTCTCAAAAAAAAAAAAAAAATATATATATATATATATATATATATATTTAGGTATGTATGTATATATAGATTCATATAGTTTATGTTCTTTTTAAGTAGTTTTTGATTCTTTTTGGTATATCCTGATTGGTTTTTTTCTTATGAAAACTCTTAGGTTGGGAATGATAGTAAGAGGAGTTAAGAAAGCTAACATTTAAAAAAATTCTTGGGAAGGCTTTATGTTTAACTAATATTGATCATTTATATTAAGGAAATAATTTATGTGCTCTACAAATATAAAATTGGCTTTCTCATAGACAGTTAAAATTACAAATGTTTATTGTGATCAGTTGCTACTAGGTTTTTTTTTTTTTTTTTTTTTTGATGGGGTTTTACTCATGTTACCCAGGCTGGAGTGCAATGGCGCAATCTCGGCTCACCGCAACCTCCACCTCCTGGGTTCAGGCAATTCTCCTGCCTCAGCCTCCTGAGTAGCTGGGATTACAGGCACGCACCACCATGCCCAGCTGATTTTTTGTATTTTTAGTAGAGACGGGGTTTCACCATGTTGACCAGTATGGTCTCGATCTCTTGACCTCGTGATCCACCCACTCGGCCTCCCAAAGTGCTGGGATTACAGGCTTGAGCCACCGCGCCCAGCCTTGCTACTAGATTTTTATTTGTGGTTGGTTTTTTACTAAAGCATAGAAGTATATCTATTTTTAGTTAATAGTCTGCAGAAGGCATTCTTATTTACAATAGCACATAGGATTATTTTAAACTAATCATGATTTTTTATGAACATTTGATCCCATAACAGTTTTGTGGAATATCTTCAATTACTATAAATTTACTTTTATGTCTGTTGTTTTGCCTCCTCACTGTTTCTAGTTCAAGTTATCTCATGAACTATGACAAAGGTAAAGAATAACATTTTTGTTGCTTTCAAAAGATTACATCGAATATGGACTCCGTGGGTCGAATACAAATGCGAACAAGACGTACACTGAGGGGCCACCTAGCTAAAATCTATGCTATGCATTGGGGATACGATTCCAGGTTTGTACCTGTCATTTTTAAATTGTCACAGAATTATTTTCATTGAGAATCATAATTTGCATTTTATTTGCTTAAAAACAAACTATATTCATGAAGCGTTTGTAGAAAGTGTATCTCAAATGAACATGCTGCTTTCACTAAGAATATTCATTGACTTTTTAAGGGATTCCAGGACAACTGTTTAGAAGAGGATTTCTTTTCTTTGCAGTAGGACACTGCAGACATTGTTTTTCAAATATGCCCAAAGCATTCTTACTGTATATTAACCTTGAAATTTCAGTTAATGAGCAAATATTTATTGAACATCTTCTATGTGCAAGTTATTGGATATTGCTATAATTACTTATTACATAAATTCACACATAATGGAAATTATATGAAACAAAGATATTTTTATTGAATACATCCTTTACTCTCTTGACTCCATCACAGAAAGGTGTGTGCTTGAATGTGCAAGTTGGCTGTCTGCAGGTGCACAGGCGCACACACAGCTGCCACCTGGCCGGCAGTTAGGCAGATTGGTCACCACTACCATTCACTACGTGTATAAGGTTACAGTACCGCCTATGCTTTTACCATTGTCTGGCAATAGCCAGTGTATCTGCTGCCACAGTGGTTTACTTGTTCCTTTGATTTGGTTAATCTTAATGGGAAATGTCTAAACCAAGAAACTCTGTTTTTTAATAGAAGTTGCTACTCCAGCTCTCTCCTGTTTATTTTTTATTTTTAAAAGAAAAAATCCAGATGAGGATAAAAGGAAAAAATAAAAGAAGTTAATTTAAACATTTATTCTCTTATCCTAAGAGACACTAAAATTGTAAAGTAAGAAGCAGCCTCAGTTGTTACTCTAATTGGGATACTTGACCACAATCATATAGAAAATGTGTGTCTTAGGAAGGGGTACATAAAATTATATAATTGACAAGGGACATAAAGCTAGGCCAATTGTCTTATTCTTATTCTTTTTTTTTTTTTTTTTTTTGGAGACAGAGTTTCACTCTTGTTGCCCAGGCTGGAGTGCCATGGCTTGATCTCAGCTCACTGCAACCTCTGCCTCCCAGGTTCAAGCGATTCTTCTGCTTCCGCCTCCCAAGTAGCTGGGAGAACAGTCATCCAGAATCACACCGGGCGAATTTTTGTGTTTTTAGTAGAGAGGGGGCTCCCCATGTTAGCCAGGCTGGTCTTTTTTTTTTTTTTTTTTTTTTTGGGACGGAGTTTCGCTCTCGTTACCCAGGCTGGAGTGCAATGGTGAGATCTCGGCTCACCGCAACCTCCGCCTCCTGAGTTCAGGCAATTCTCCTGCCTCAGCTTCCTGCATAGCTGGGATTACAGGCACGCACCACCATGCCCAGCTAATGTTTTGTATTTTTAGTAGAGACGGGGTTTCACCGTGTTGACCAGGATGGTCTCGATCTCTTGACCTCATGATCCACCCGCCTCGGCCTCCCAAAGTGCTGGGATTACAGGCTTGAGCCACTGCGCCCAGCCAAATGTCTTAATTCTTTTTTCTTAAAGAAGTTTAAGATAAAAAGATAAAAATAATTTACCTATTGATAAAGTTAACTTTTAACTCAAAATATAACTTGAAAACAATGTTAATGGTTCTTGCTTTCCTTAAACGTTTTCTCAAGACTATTAATCTTTATAGAAAAATGAAACTATCACCCAGGACTCTTTAGTGGCTATAACATTATTTAGGAGTTCATACTATTAGCTTAACAAACTGCAGTTTAAACCCAGTCTGCTTTTCTCTACTTACTTTTCCTTTTTCTCACAAACTCTGTACAACTGGAAGACTCACAATTCCTGAAATACTGTTTTTCTACCTGTCATTGATCTTACATTGCTTTCTCCTAAAATAACAGCCTTTTCCCTATCTTGAGCTCTCAACATTTTCTTTCAAGACTAATTCTCTTTTGATTAACTCAGCTAGCCATGGTTTCTCCTTTACTCTCCTGTGGCATTGATTTTATACCCCTCTTCTAGCAGTTTTCACCTATTTAATATAAATATGAGTAAATGTCTTCTCTTCACCAGATGGTAGAGGCCTCAAGAGCAGGAAATGTATCTTGCTTTGTACCTCTAGTGCTGTCATATTCTCAGGCTCTCAGTGGTGTTTTTAGATTGAATGAATATGGTTGTTAGGCTTCTGTGTACATTCTTGTCATTAAATTTCAGTAAGTCAGTAAGTACTAAACCAGTCAGCTAATATCCACCCAAATCTTGTTTAACTAAAATGTTGTTACCACAAAAAAGTTTAATCATACCCATACATTTTAATCAGTTGCTAAATTTTATTTTATGAAATGTGTTCAAAATTTTTGGCATGCAGCACAAATTTTTTTACAAGTTGGAAGAACATTTTTTGGTGTCAAGTTTTTAATTAGAAAATGTTTTTTTTTTTTTTCTCTGAATTCTACATTATGCAGTACATAACCAATTTCAGTTGTTTTTTCCCTCTAAATATCAAATTATTTTTGTGTTTGTTCCTCTAGGCTGCTAGTCAGTGCTTCCCAAGATGGAAAATTAATTATTTGGGATAGCTATACAACAAATAAGGTAGAATTTCTTAATAATTCTTTTAAATAACCCTATATTTGTTTTGCTGTTCACCAGTTCTTTTTATTCTTTTACCTCAAACTTTAATTGGTTTCTGAGATAAATTTACTGTTTATTTTAATTTAGTTCTTCTGTCTTAGTGTTTACTTTTAATGTTTAACTCTTTTTTATTTCCGAAGATGACTCTTGTGTTTTACTAGAGGGCTTATATTTAATATTTGAATATTAGAAAAGAGTACCATTTTATTACAAAGTCATTAAACTAATGAATGATTTTTTTAAAAAATCCCCACTTCCAAATATGACAAAGACCCTGAGATTTTTATTTCTAGTTGTGGATAAGTTAGATGGGTAGTGTAAAGCTCTTTGGCCCAGTTCAGGCTTTGATTTGTGCTTCTGGACTGCATAGAATATAGAGTAGATTGGAGGCAAATGACAACTTGTTTAGATCTCTTGGTGGTAAAGACTGTGTACGGTCTTAGTACATCCACTGGAAGGAATCTCCAGTTTTAAACTGTTGAGTAGTAGTGAAAACGCTTCAGGAATACTTTCATAAGTTTAATACCTTTATACTCTGTGTATACATAGTAGTATTTTCATTAAACATTTGAAAATACCATTTTTGTGACATAAACAATAACTTCAACCTGACCGAGATTTTAAAGCTAGCTAAGACAATTCTGTAATGTAATAGTTTTTCTTTATTAATCATTAAGCATGTTATCTTTCAACTATATTTTCATTTAAAAAAATGTCTTTTAAGCATATTATTTTAGGTTAAGTGACAGCATAGTAGTAATCCTGCTATGTGTTGATTCCCTATATGGACTGTGTAGCCTTGGTATTCTCATACATCTTACTTTTTTCCATCTGGACCTTCAAATGATTGGTGTTAGGGTAACAAGTGACCAGATCAATGCAAAACTTTCACCATTGTTTGAATGAGATCCCAGAATAACAGCCTATTAATAGAAGGATGCTAATGTCATCTTTTCATGGAAGACCCATGTAATTGACTGTGATACTTGCTAATTATAGCCCTTGTCCTTGCTCAGTTACGTTGGAGAAAATTTCTCTTTTGAGCACTATTACAAAAACGAAAATTCTATTAAAACCTTTAACATTTCACACTTAGTTTTTCAAATTAATATTCATATTAAGTATTTGGCAATATATTAACATTGAAACATCTTTATATTCTTTATTTTATCAAGATAATTATTTCCAAAAAGAGCACTTTTTGACTTAAATGATTGGATAATACAAAATAACAGGCATCTTAATGTGCGTTAGTGTTTTATTTTTCATGGTTGACTTTTTCAAGCCATGACATTATTTTATTTGATTTATCTTTCCCAGGTGTATTTAATTTTTAGTAATATTTACTTCATTGTAAATGGGTTTCTGCAATAGATGACTGTTTTTGTAATCTCAGTGATGTGTGGTGTGTGCTCCACAGATGCATGCTATTCCTCTGAGGTCCTCCTGGGTGATGACCTGCGCTTATGCTCCCTCTGGTAATTATGTTGCCTGTGGAGGCTTGGACAACATCTGCTCTATATATAACTTAAAGACCAGAGAGGGAAATGTGAGAGTGAGCCGAGAGTTGCCAGGCCACACAGGTGAGCTTCCCTAAATAGTCTTTCCCACCACACATGATTCCTTGTGTAGAATGTGCTGATCAAGGACAAATGACAAATTGTGCTCGGCTGGCTAAAGGATGAGGATTAATTGGGTGGGAGTAGAAATTATTATGAACAAAGGAAACATTAACTTTCTATAATCATACATGTTTATAATTTTTTCTTTCAAAAATAGCTGTATTGTTTTTGTAAAAATGATGAATTTACTGCACAGAATTCAAACTCATAAAAAATGAGGAAAATAAAATTTGCTGCCATATAACAATTCCAGGGCTGTGGCATCTGCACTCAATTACATGATTGAAGATATGCATTAAGGTACATTGATGAAGTCCTTTTAACCATGATAGTGTATTGCTTTGTTTGCCAGTGTGCACATCATAGCTCAAGAGTGTAGCACTGGGTTAGTGGTGTTAATCAGGAATTTATTGCCACTTGTCTGGCTTCTATCCATCTGAATTTTTGACCATACTATTTGACCATACTTCTACAAAATCTCTAGAATGGTGTTTGCCTGCCATTTCCATATTTTGAAACACGGATGAATGCTAAACATTCAGATGCCACATCTTCCATGAAGTCTTCACTGTTGTTCTTCTGATTTTTTACACTATTTTTATTTTTTAAATATTTTCATTTGAAAAAAAAATTTTTTTAACTGCTCCTTGCAGAGCAGGGCTAACTATGAGGTGAATTAGCCCTCTCACAGTATTTTAAAAGCCAAGGTGCTTAACACAGTTGGCCATAGATTATAGTTCTTCCCAAGGTTATAGTTCTCAATTTGGTAACTTTCAGAGTACCCAGCACATGTCATTAACATGTTAAATCCCTAAGAATGGCTTGTTGATAAAATGTAGTTTATAGACAACATAGGATTTTTTAGTAACTAAAAACAGAACTGTAGATTATATTGAGAAGCACTTGTTGCCCAAGTATTGTTTTTAAAACTATATATTGCTATTTCATATGGTAACTAAGTTATTCAATCAGTGATAACCTAAAATTTGCTACTCTTTATACTGTAGGGTACTTGTCCTGCTGTCGTTTTTTAGATGACAGCCAAATTGTTACAAGTTCAGGAGATACAACTTGGTAAGTTTATTCCAGAAGAACACTGGTTATAGGTTTAAGGGTGGTCGTAGGAAATGACATAATTGTCATTAAGTGTTATTTTGTTTTTAATTACAGTGCTTTATGGGACATTGAAACTGCCCAGCAGACCACCACATTCACTGGGCATTCTGGAGATGTGATGGGTCTTTCCCTGAGTCCTGACATGAGGACCTTTGTTTCTGGTGCTTGCGATGCCTCTTCCAAATTATGGGATATTCGAGATGGAATGTGTAGACAGTCTTTCACAGGACACATCTCAGATATTAATGCTGTCAGTGTAAGTGAATAGTATTTCCAGAGAAAATTTATTATGCATAAAGTGTTGAGCTCTATGGCATGATTTTCACAAAAAATTGCCTTCAAGGATTTTTATAAATAATATGCTCTTATAACTTTGAATGTCCAAGTAATAAGGGTTTGATTTTTTTAAAAAGCTTCAATTCATAGTTGTAAATCTTTTTTATTGTTGGATTTTTTTTTTTTAAGACATTCTTGCTCTGTCACCCAGGCTGGAGTGCTGTGGAGCAATCATGGCTCACTGCAGCCTCAACCTCCTAGGCTCAAGAGATCCTCCCACCTCAGTCTCCTGAGTAGCTGGGATTACAGGCACCCACCACCATGCACAGCCAATTTTTGTAGAAATGGGGTTTTGCTGTGTTGTCTTGAGCTCCTGAGCTGAAGCAATCTTCCCACCTCAGCCTCCCAAAGTGTTGGGATTATAGGCATAAGCCACTGTGCCTGGCAGCCTAGGATTATGCTGGTGAATATCGTTTTTTTTCCCCCCCAAAAAGTAGAGGGATAGATTATCATGAGTAAACAAGCAGATTGTGGATGTTCTAACAGTGAATTTAGATGAGAAAAAAGTCTCATATCTCTGGGACCAAGGGAAACAACTCAAAAGAGAGAATAATAAGGAAGAAAAAAGCAGCTGTTGAGTGTAGAGTATAGCTTTTGAAGTCAGTGAAATCTGGGATCTAATCTTAATTCTGCTGCCAGTAGTACCTGTGTGAAACTAGTCATGCTGCTTAATCTTCATGAACCTCAGTACTGTGAAGTACTTACCATGAAAGTTTACAGGGTGTGTTCTTGGCTCACTGCAACCTCTGCCTCCCAGGTTCGTGATTCTCCTTTAAGGCATGGAGCAAATCCAATCACTGTTACTTCATTTTGACTGGAAGCAGAAGTATAGCCAAGAAATAATTTTTAAAAAAAAATCTCAGTTGAGGAAAGACATTGAGTTGAAGGTCCAAGAGTCTTACGAAGTACTTTTTAAAAAGTAATTAAAAGTGGATCCTGGCACCATGGCTCATGCTTGTAATCCAAGCACTTTGGGAGGCTGAGGCAGGCAGATCACTTGACGTCAGGAGTTCGAGACCACCCTGGCCAACATGGTGAAACCCCGTTTCTACTAAAAATGCAAAAAATTAGCCGGACATTGTGGCACGTGCCTGTGATCCCAGCTACTGAGGAGACTGAGGCAGGAGAATCACTTGAACCCAGGAGGTGGAGGTTGCAGTGAGCCAATACCATGCCACTGCACTCCAGCCTGGGCGACAGCAAGACTCCATCTCAAAAAAAACCAAAAAACAGTAATTAAAAGAAAGCAACACATCCTGTTGAATTTAGAGTATCAAAAAATAAGGGAATAAAATCCAAGATGAAAACACAGATTACCTAGATATAAAAGATTTAAAAACCAAGCTAACCTCACATGTTTTCACAACAGACACTGCTGGAAGGCTCCTGAACAATAATCTGCCCAGTGTTAAGGGGGAAATACTGTGACCCAAGAATTTTTAGTATCAGAAACCAGAGTGATGATGTGGGGGAGAAAATACAGTAAATATAATATGGGATAAGAGATTAAGACCATGAATAATCACTTAAGGCATTACCTGTAAATGATTACTGCTATTAAAAAGATATAGAATAAACTGAACCATAATATTGTTTGCAAGAAACAAACCTAAAACAAAACGACCCAGGAAGGCTAAATGTAACAGTAAAAGAATGGATAAGTCATAAACTGGAAGGAAATCTGTAGCAATATTACTATATTACTATTAAGCAAAGTAGAATTGGAGCAAAAACTTTAAGTGAGAGTTGTGCATTAATAAAAGACAATAGTGATGCTGTAACATTGAAATTCATAAGACAAAAGCAATTAAAAATTCAGGGACCCAAAACACCATTGTGTAGGAGACTTTAGTAGACAACTTGTGAATGTGGATATCCTAATGTGGCAAGAAGTAAGATATTGAGGATTTGAATAGTGTTATTTACTAATATTGACTTGGCAGATTTGGGTTTTGCTTTTGAAATTCTGAAAAAATCTGAATTCTGAAAAAGAACTGTCCTAAGGGGTGTTTATAAGCCTATCAGGATTGTGGACCTTTTATCTCCTCACCACTCCTTCCATTGTAGCCACACACACACGTATACATTCTATAAATATGAGTACTTGCCTGCAGTGTTTCAGTATGACATGGAAACCAGAGGCAGTATCTGTTGAATACTTGCTGTGTGCTAACAATGGGCTGTGTACTTTGCATGTTATTTGATTCAATCCTAACCAACACTCTGAAATGGAGTCTAAAGCCCAAAGAATTTAAGAAGCTTTAGTGCCCAACATCGCTCACCTGCTAAGTAGCCAAGTTGGAATATGAGTCTAGATTTGTCTGTTATTCACTGCCTCTTATGATTTGCATACATCTGTAGAATAAATGTTTGTTCCTTTCCTGTCTAGTTTTTCCCAAATGGATATGCCTTTGCCACTGGCTCTGATGATGCCACTTGCCGGCTCTTTGACCTTCGTGCAGACCAAGAGTTATTATTGTATTCTCATGACAATATCATCTGCGGAATCACTTCCGTAGCCTTCTCAAAAAGTGGGCGTCTCTTGTTGGCTGGTTACGATGACTTTAATTGTAATGTATGGGACACACTAAAAGGAGATCGTGCAGGTTAGTAAATAAGTCCACATTAGGTTCTGATTTTCAGGAAGCAGAAGAGGTTCCCATCAGTTGTGTTCTAGGCCTCCATGGACATCTTGGAGTTGTGGAAAGTGGTAACCCAATGGTTCTCATTCAAGTTCTTTGTTGTTACCCTTTGTTTGTGGTTATAATCCATAAGCCATATTTATATTTTTACTTTCTGAAGAGTCACATTGAGTTCTGTAATATTTTCTTGTTTGGTAGGTTTTAGAATTAAAGATGGATAGTGAATATGATTCAGTGTGGTATTTAGAAATCACACTTTGATCACCTGACAGGAAGCACTAACTGCTGGTTTTCTTCTTTCTGAAGCAGATCTTGTATGGGACAGGACATAGACCTGTGGTCTTCCCTTAACCCTATACTCTGAGTCCTCCTCTGCAGCTTCCACAAGATGACAATACACATTCAGCCATACTGGGGATCTTCATTAATAACAAGTCACACAGAGTAATTTATAACTATTTTTAAAAATCAAAATTATACTTAAAGGAATCCAATTGTCCTGTTACCAAAACACAGCAGTTGTTTCATTTCCGATGCATAGTTTCTGCTCCCCAAAGTAACTATACATTTAGTCATTTACCTGGTTCCCCCTCTATCCCCCCTTGTTTTGGGACAGAGTCTCTCTATGTTGCTAAGGTTGGTTTCTTCTCACCTCAGCCTCTGGAGTAGCTGAGATTACAGGCTTGAATCACCTTACTTACATATCTCTAAATAACATGCCTGTATTGCTGTTGTTTTAATTTTAGGGATGTTAATTGTTGCTGACCTGTTATCATGGATAAGGGTTGGTTTTAAGCTGCTCCTGCCATGGCCATCTTCTTCCCAACCAATTTTTCCCATGATAAATTTTGTTTAGAACGACATTCAGTGTTTAAAAAGTTATTTGCTGTTGAGCTGTGAGACGTTGTGACTTCTTTTGCCGTGCAGGTTTTTTGTATTTTCTAGAGTGAATTTTTTGGTTTATATTCTTAGTTTGGATATACTTCTCAGTAATGAATCTTCACACTGTCTGCCAGTTTTGACATCTTGGAGTGGATCATTTTCATTCATTGTGGTGGGTTATCCAGTGAGCCTTTTTGATCTGGAAACTCATTACTCTGTAGAACAGGGAAACTGGGGGTGGGGGGTTGTTGACTTTTATTTGTTCTCTGTTATCATCATTCCCTTTTCCTAGATCTCCCATTATGTTGAGTGGACTTCCTGGACTGATCCTTTGACTTTTTAATTATATTATTCTATTTTCCATCTTTTTCGCTTTATCTGTTGGGAGGAACCTTCACCTTGGGTTTCAACCCTTCTGTGAAGTTTTGGTTTTCATTTTTGCAACCATCTTTTTAACTTAAGAGCTATTTTGTTCCTTTTTTTTTGTGGCACCCATTCTTCTGTTCATAAATGAAGTCTTGTGTTTCTCTGAGGTTATAAGTGAATTCGTTTTTTAAGTTTCTTCTTCAAGCATAGTCTTTTGTGTTTCCAAGTTGGTTTTTTCATTCATTTTTGGGGTTCCCTGTCCTTTTTGGAAATTTCCTTAAAATGGTTAGTTTCTTATTCATACTTAAGAGTGAGGCACTAAAACCACTTAAGCTCTGAGCACATGGCTGTTGTGCTAATTCTGGCCCCTGAAGGGTGATCTGCCTGGCCATTCACTGAGAAACTCTGCCATGTCTGCCTTTCTGCCTATTTCCATCTTCCACTTTCCTCCATGAAGTATAAGCTGGCTGCCAGTTGGGGGCTGATTTCAAGAGAAAACCTGAGAGGCCACAACATTTAGCTAGTAAATTCTTTCCTCCCCATTTAAGCACAGTTTTATCAGTCACATCTGTGCCCCTTTTCTTGCAGTCCGGAGACCCTGTTTCACCCTCTCGAGTGACGGAGTCTCTAGTCTTAGGCCACATCGAGTGACGGAGTCTCTAGTCTTAGGCCACAGTGCAAGATGATTCATCACTGGACTCTGCAGAGTAGAGGAAGGGACACCAGGGGGTCTTACTGATTCATGAACACTTTCCGGTGCAATCTTATTTTACTCTGACTTTGCCCCTACCTGTTCCAGAGATACCTGGTTCCACCTAGTAGGGATGTTTTTGGAGAATCTGCAGTGTAATTTTGTTACTTGGCTTACTAGATCATTCATTTTGAAGTCAGTATTTTGGGGGTCATTAACATGGTTGCCACCATCTAATTTACAGAGGTTTGTTGCCATTGCCTGCTCTCACTGTCCTTGTGGGTTTACGTCCTTACCCTTTTAACACCCGCCATGCAGTTGTTGGGGTTCCTGAGGCAGCAGAGGCAGTGTTAGCTTTTCCAGGAATAATTTTCTACAACCTCTTTTAAGAGACTACATGGTTCACAGTTTTACACTTTCCAAGTAGATTATTGGAAATATTCTGTTGCTTAAAGCTGATTTTTAAAGGTATTTGGTGTTTTGCCTGGATCGAATCCATTAGTATCCGTAACAAAATAAAAGTGTGCTGCTTGTCTACACTTACATGCTTGAGTTTTAGTTTTGCTTTGCTTACAGCAGGTTTCAAGTTGACTCAACTGGAACTTTCAACTTAAAATTGAATCCTGACTTGCCAATTACAAATTCATTCCCCCTCCAGTGTGATTTATGTAGCCACAGTGTTCATTTTGTTGTTGTTGTTATTTCAACTCCTAATGGTAAATTTTCCCATTTTCAAACATGGTCATACTGGAGACACTATAGAGAGTATTAAGAGTTAGACAAGATGAAATTCCATTCCTGAGATGATTGATGGAAAATGACATGCTTAAGAATAGAGAGATAATGGAAATTCAAATACAGTGTACTTTAAAAATTCTTTTGGGTATTTGATGTATTCTAATTTTTCTTATTAATCTTACTGTATTTCTTGTTTCCTCCCAAATATTGGGAATACATCAAGTGAATTTAATATGTAAAAGAAATGAAAACTAGATGACTTTCATGATTTCAGAAAGTTATAACCATTAACATTCCAGAGTTTGGTCATTGGCATAAGATTGGTATTCTTGGAAGCAGTGATATAAGGCAGCTTTATTCTTATGTTTTTGTTGTTCCTGTGGGTAAAGGGCTACTTCAGTGAACTTCATTGAAAATCTTGTTTTTGTTAAAAATAACATAGCTTGGTAGCAAAATTTGGAATATCATGAACTTACTAGAGATGCGGAATAATTGTCTGCATATGTTTTCCTAGATACAAGTTGAATTATAAAATGATTTTTCTTTTTCTTTTTTTTTTTTTTTTTTTTGAGACGGAGTTTCGCTCTTGTTACCCAGGCTGGAGTGCAATGGCGCGATCTCGGCTCACCGCAACCTCCGCCTCCCGGGTTCAGGCAATTCTCCTGCCTCAGCCTCCTGAGTCGCTGAGATTACAGGCACGAGCCACCATGCCCAGCTAATTTTTTTGTATTTTTAGTAGAGACAGGGTTTCACCGTGTTGACCAGGATGGTCTCGATCTCTTGACCTCGTGATCCACCCGCCTCGGCCTCCCACAGTGCTGGGATTACAGGCTTGAGCCACCGCGCCCGGCCTAAAATGATTTTTCAAAAATTAAAACCACAAATTGACACACATGTCAAAATCCAAATAATACAAATTTATAAATATGTCCAGGTTCTTCCTAACCTGTCTTCTTCCTCAGAGAAATTTGTTGTTTTCTGTTTTTAACTGATGAGCTTTCAAACTGGACTGATAGTTTTTAAGTACCCTTTTAAATCTCTATGAATATAGTTAGTGAATTCTAAAACTCTGCAATTGCTAACTTTTTACTGAATTGTTTTTTTCAGGTGTCCTTGCTGGTCATGACAACCGTGTGAGCTGCTTAGGTGTAACTGATGATGGCATGGCTGTGGCAACAGGCTCCTGGGACAGTTTTCTTAGAATCTGGAATTAACAGTGTCATACATATTCTTTGTTCTCCACTGATACATCTGGAGAAATCAGTGCTACAGCCTATAGCTGTGAAAAAATTCTACCTTGTATTTGCAGGTGAAGATTTTTCTATTAGATTATATACAAAAACAAGCTTTCAGTAAACTACCAAAAAAAAATGGGGGGGGGGGGGGGGCAAAGGTGCCTTCTGAGATCAAAAGGACCAGTGTATTAATTTGAGGAGTTAATTTAACCTTGAATTGTTGTGTGTACTCAGTCTGTTTTCTTTGTGTAGAACACAATGTATACATTGTAGCAGCTCACCATTATGTTTGCATTTTTTAAGAAGTACATTTTTAACTTTGTAGATACCAGAAGCGTCATATTATTGAGCTTTATAATAGATGAACCAGGCACAGAAATAGAAATGCCACTGTATGTGTATTTATGCCTGAATAAAGTCCCCTTGAATTCAGATCTCTTTCTGAATCTAAGAGGTCCTGATGGCTTCATGTTTTAAGAGCACTGATGGGTGGGGCACCTCTGAGGGGGTCTTTCATTTCTCATGCATCTTCTGTCATACTGTTCATCTAAGGAGCTCGCGTTTCTCATGCATCCTCTGCCATACTGTTCATCTAGGGAGGAGCTCCTTTTCAATCCTCTGAGGGGACAGATAATCTGAAGATTTCACTGATATTTTAGACATAGCTAAGAAACTTCATTAGCATTTATTAACAAAAAATAATAGTATATAAATGGTTCTTGACATTGTAAATGCCTGATTATGATCAGTTGACACTTTGAGTAGCCCTCTTCTAAACAGCTCGACTTTCCTATTCATTTTATATTCCGGAGCTAAGTTTGTAGTGTCTGCCCATCTTTCAGGAGTTAAACATTGGGATTGTCCTTGCATCTGAACATCCTTCCCAGTGCTAGCTATATATGTCTAGATAAGAAATGCAATGTGAGTGTTACATTTGGAGAGAAGTGTAAAAAATCTAACCAATTGCTAGCACATATTTGTTGTAACGTGGTGGTTTATTTCATGTTTGCATAATATAAAATCTGAATTGACGTGAAATCTGTGCCTTTAAATTTCTTAAAATGAAACCTTTAAGCTTTTTGTTCTATTTCGTAGTATTTCTTCCCTTCCTTAGCACAAAATACTGGTTTCTAAGTGGTTTTGCTTCAAAAGATGTCTAGATCTAAGTGATTTCACTTAAAGCCTTCCTAAAGCAGTTCTTAAAGGAGTTAGGGAAATACATCAATTCTTCTGTGGTATAATAATGTGTCTATTACAAGAATGTCTGCTACCACCAAGTTAAATATACTTTTCCTCTTTTTACAAATAAAGCAAATTGATAATAGAAGATTGTTAGTCTTGCTTGATGGTAAAGTCTTGGATTATTCTGATATAGAAGTGCATTGTTTTGTAACTTAGTTACTTTTCAGATAGATAGGTCTTTGTTAGCTTTTGAACGTATGAAACCTTAACCTAAATACTCCCAAATTTTACCTGTAATTTCTTTTTATATTGTGAATGTACTAATATATGCATCAACTGTAAAGACATCAGTATCAGTTTTGTTTGTTAAAATCAGCTGACAGGAGAATAAAAAAAATGGATACAGGCAAACTAAGATACAGGACCAAAACAATATTATAGATGGCAGTTATGAATGTATATTTATATTTTGGTTAAGATTTTTATTAACTTTTTGGGTGGGTGCAGTGGCTCACACCTGTAATCCGAGCACTTTGGGAAGCTGAGGTAGGTGGATCACCTGAGGTCAGGAGTTCGAAACCAACCTGGGCAACAGAGCGAGACTCTGTCTCCAGAAGTTTTAAAAAAAAAAAAAAAAAAAAAAAAAAAGTTTATGAAGAGTTTAAAGCAATTCCTATAATTATTCACTCAGCAACTAAAAACTACTACTTGAACACTTGTGGCTAATTATACGCAGTAACAAATGGTGACAAAGTAGCCTCACTACCACAGTTACCTTCCTGGTTATACTTTTGCTTTTAATAAGAGGGGCTCCACTTGCTAAATATATTTGTTTATTTGCAGTTTAAGTTGTATTGATTACTTAATTCTGTTATTGTTCCTGAATTCAATGAGTATATAATTTGCAGAGACGTCTAATAGTTTGGATCTTAATTTTTCAAGGCTGAAAAATTCAGCTGGATTTAGTTTTTAAAATTTTGCATCATCAAGAACATTGCAGGCCAGGAGCAGTGGCTCACGCCTGTAATTAATTTTAGCACTCTGGGAGGCCGACACGGGTGGATCACTTGAGGTCAGGAGTTCAAGACCAGCCTGGCCAACATGGCAAAACCCCGTCTCTATTTAAAAATACAAAAATTGGCTGGGTGTGGTGGCGCATGCCTGTCATCCCAGCTGCTTGGGAGGCTGAGGAAGGTGAATCTTGCTTCAGCCTGGGAGGTGGAGGTTGTAGTGAGTCAAGTTCGTGCCACTGCACTCCAGCCTGTGCGACAGGAATGAGACTCCATCTCAAAAAAAGAATACTGCAGCTAATGTTTCTTTTTCTTCCTTTTTTTTTTTTAAGAGTCTCGCTCTGCCCAGGCTGGAGTACAGCGGCGCCATCTTGTCCACTGCAACCTCTGCCTCCTGGGTTCAAGGGATTCTTGTGCCTCAGCCTCCCAAGTAGCTGGGACTATAGGCATGTGCCACCATGCCTGGCAAATTTTTGTATTTTTAGTAGAGACAGGATTTTGCCATCTTGGCCAGGCTGATCTTGTACTCCTGGCCTCAAGTGGTCCACAAGCCTCAGCCTCCCCAAGTGCTAACATTTAAACATAATGTGCCTCAGAAGGTTAATTTGTTGACTCTGTAGCATGTCAAGAAGAGTAGTTTTTTGAGATCTGGCAAGAATATTTTAGAGGTACATATTCTTTTTTAAATATGTCATCACCCTCTGGTGTTTAGCATGTTGTCCCCAAAACCTGCTTAAGAAAGCAGTTCTTGCCATCAGCAAGGATGTCTCCTCCACTTTAATGGACAGCCTCATTTTTGACAGCTATGCTGTTTGAGATTTAGACTGAATATCCAAGGTCCTTCCCTAGCTCAAATGTGTACTTGTGATTACACATACCACATTGAATTCCATCTTCAGAGGCAAAGATTTGGGCTTCATATCTCAACAGCAAATGGGCCTGTTCAGCAATTCCCTGCATTTTAGACTGAGATGACCTCAGAAATTGCACGATGATATTAGTGTCCTGGAAATAATGGAGGTAGGTGCTTCTAGAATATGTTACAGAATCTCAAGCTTAACCTATTAATAGATAAATGGATCTTGACTTAAGGGGACAAAATGAAACTTTTATTATTGCTTAAAAATGCTGTGCCAATATTGTGTAACTGAGCTCCTCCAATGTTTGATATTTTAGATTTTACAATAAGATCTTAAGCATTTTAAATGTGAACATGTTCAGGGAAATATGCTTTGATGTAAATGTCTCGGATCTAAATTGTAACACAACTGAATATTTGTGGCTTATTCTTGGTTTAACTTAGGAAAACTGGTTCAACAATCCCCCATTTGGGCTTGCCATCATTTCAATAGTGAAGATGTTCTTTCTAAAATCTTTGGAGTCTGAGTCAGGCTTAATTTTTTTTTAATTAAATATGTTCAAATTCTTTTTTGCCATTGTGAAAAAGCAAAATTTTAAATGATTTCTCCTGTTAGAATTTAAAAAAATACCTACAGGTTAGACCATCTTTCTTATGGGTTGCACAATGAATTTATATTTTAAATTAGACTAAGTAGAATGTGAACGTGAAGTATATTTCACATTTACTTTTCTTTCCACTGTTTATTTTGGGTTGCCTCAGATTCAGTGTATATTTTAAAATATTGGTTACATAATAGGTACTCAATAAAATGGTTTATAGTAGAATAAGCTAGCACTTTAAAAAGTAACTTATTAATCACACATTGGTGGTACACCTTGTATTTAGCAAATATTTGCATGTTGATAAAATCTCATGTCTTTTTTCCTAAATCCAGTTACTGATTTCGTAAAATACAGTTATGATAAAGCAGCATTATGGGGGGAAAAATGCTATGCTCCAACTGGTGTTAAATGTATTCAACAAAACCTTGTTTCTTAATTAATAGAACTTCAGTGATACACTTGGTAGATATCTCAAGCCTTTTGTCTTTGACACAATGGTGCTCTATCCTATTGTTTTCTTTTCAAAGAAGCATCTGAACACTTGCTTTTCTATTTTCCCATCCAAAGGCATCCACATCTAAGTGTGTTTTTAAAGCTGATTAAAATTATTTTCCTGTTAAAGCATTATGAAAATGTTTTTCTTTACCTAGAATGATTTGTACACACTTGTGGTCAATTGAACATGAATGTCAGTAGTCTAATTATGTGAAGGGTAAACATGTTAGATTACTATGGACTTGTATCATGACTTAACTGTTCTTGGCTCTTTCTTACACAGTGATTCATTCCTCTATTTGTACAGTAGCTTTATAAAATATTGTGAATTCATGTTGTAATCAATAAAGTGCTTTTAACCAGATTTCACTGTATCATTTTTTTATGCCCCACCACCCTTTTTTTTTTTTTTTTTTTGGAGAGTATTAGTTGTCCAGGGTGGAGTGCAGCGGTGGTATCATGGTTTCCTGCAACCTCTGCGTCCCCAGCTCAAGTGATCATCGCACCTCCTCAGCCTCCGGAGTAGATGGGACTATGGGCGCATACCAATACGCCCAGTCGATTTTTATGGAGATGGTGTATGTTGCCCAGGTTGGTCTTGAATTCCTGGGCTCGCTCAGGAGATCTGCCTGCCTCAGCCTCCTAAAGTGCTGGGATTGATTACAGGCATGAACTACCATGCCCAGCCAATTTTTTATAAAGTTTTTTATGGAGATGAGTCTTGCTTTGTTGCCCAGGCATGTCTCGAACTCCTGGCTTCAAGGGACCATCCCACTTTGATCTCCTAAAGTGCTGGGATTGCAGGCTTGAGCCAACAAGCCTGGCCTGTGTAATTTTTAAGCAATTCTGCTTATGGTGTTGATAAATTATCATTACTACTATTTTTCACCACCATACCCTTAGGAGAGGATGAATGAGGAAATAAAACAGCTTTGGCAGTGAGCTGGTAATTCTTGAAGCTGGGCAATGGGGTGATGAAGGTTTATTATGCTTTCCTGGTTATTTCTGTCCTTGTTTGTTTAATATTATTCTATAATAAAATGTTTCTTTCTCTTAGACTTAAAAGTCCATGCAGGGTTACACAGCACTACAGGTTGAAGCAGAGGGCAAGAATAAACTCCCCTTTGACACTTTGAATATTAGTTCTGTTGTCCAGTGAAGAGTACTAATTACCTGTAAATTGTTATGTCTAAAGCAGAAAACTTCTTGACTGCTCCTCTGATAGTGCTATATGACATCTTATACTAATGATGAATGTATGTAAATTTTACTTACCCTTTTACTACTTGGCCAGAAGAATTCAACAGTAATGCAGTCAAAAGAGGTCTACTCAAGATAACCTACATATGTAAAAGTGATTAAGAATGAAAGATTAAAACTCACTGCATACTAGTATAAATGTTACATTTGTCAACTATCAGGCAAACAGGTTTTATTTTCACCTTGCAAGCTTGTATACTGAAAAAACGTTAATGTAAAAAGATTATACAGAGTTTAAATAATCCTGCAAACATACAAAGTAAACAAGCATATACACTAACAGAACCAAGGACAAAAACCACGATTATCTCAATAGATGCAGAGAAGGCCTTCAACAAAATTCAACGGCCCTTTATGCTAGAAACTCTCAACAAACTAGTTATCAATGGAACGTATCTCAAAATAATAAGAGCTATTTATGACAAACCCACAGCCAATATCATACTGAATGGACAAAAACTGGCGGCATTCCTTTGAAAACCAGCATAAGACAAGGATGCCCTCTCACCACTCCTATTCAACATAGTATTGAAAGTTCTGGCCAGGACAATCAGGCAAGAAAAAGAAATAAAAGGTATTCAGTTAGGAAGACAGGAAGTCAAATTGTCTCTATTTGCAGATGACATGATTGTATATTTAAAAGACCCCATCGTCTCAGCCCAAACTTTCCTTAAGCTGATAAGCAACTTCAGCAGAGTCTCAGGATACAAAATCAATGTGCAAAAATCACAAGCATTCCTATACACCAGTAATAGACAAACAGCCAAATCATGAGTGAACTCCCATTTACAACTGCTACAAAGAGAATAAAATACCTAGGAATGCAACTAACAAGGGATGTAAAGGCCCTCTTCAAGGAGAACTACAAGCCACTGCTTAAGGAAATGAGAGAGGACACAAACAGATGGAGAAACATTCCATACTCATGGTTAGGAAAAATCAGTATCATGAAAATGGCCATACTGCTCAAAGGAATTTATAGATTCAATGCTATTCCCATCAAGCTACCAATGATTTTCTTCCCAGAACTGGAAAAAACCACCTTAAACTTCATATGGAACCAAAAAGCCCAAATAGCCAACACAATCCTAAGCAAAAAAATTTAAAAAGCTGGAGACATCACACTACCTGACTTCAAACTATACTACAAAGCTACAGTAATCAAAACACCATGGTACTGGTACCAAAACAGAGATATAGACCAATGGAATAGAACAGAGGCCTCAGAAATAACGCCACACATCTACAACTGATCGCTGGCAAACCTGACAAAAACAAGCAATGGGGAAATAATTCCCTATTCAATAAATTCAATAAATGTTGGGAAAACTGGCTAGCCATATGCAGAAACTGGATCCCTTCCTTACACCTTATACAAAAATTAACTCCAGATAGGTTGAAGATTTAAACATAAGACTTAACGCCATAAAAACCCTAGAAGAAAACCTAGGCAATATCATTCAGGACATAGGCAAGGGCAAGGACTTCAGGTCTAAAACACCAAAAGCAATGGCAACAAAAGCCAAAATTGACAAATGGTATAATTAAACTAAAGAGCTTCTGCACAGCAAAAGAAACCATCATCAGAGTGAACAAGCAACTTAAAGAATAGGAAAAAATTTTGCAATCTACCCTTCTGACAAAGGGCTAATATCCAGAAACTACAGGGAACTTAAATTCACAAGGAAAAAACAACTCCATCAAAAAGTAGGTAAAGGATATGAACAGACAATTCTCAAGAGAAGACATTTATGCAGCCAACAAACATATGAGAAAAATCTTATCATCACTAGTCATTAGAGAAATGCAAATCAAAACCACACGGAGATACCATCTCACACCAGTTAGACTGGCAATCATTAAAAAAATCAGACACTGGAGAGGATGTGGAGAAATGGAACACTTTTACACTACTGGTAGGAGTGTAAATTAGTTCAACCATTGTGGAAGACAGTGTGGCAATTCCTCAAGGATCTACAACTAGAAATACCATTTGACCCAGCAAACCCATTACTGGGTGTATACCCAAAGGGTTATAAATTGTTCTATTATAAAGACATATGCACAGGTATGTTTACTGTGGCACTGCTCACAATAGCAAAGACTTGGAATCAACCCAAATGCCCACCAATGATGGACTGGATAAAGCAATGTGGCACATATATACCATGGAATACTATGCAGCCATAAAAAAGGATGAGTTCATGTTCTTTGCGAGGACATGGATAAAACTATAAACCATCATTCTCAGCAAACTGACACAAGAATAGAAAACCAAACACTGCATGTTCTCACTCCTAACTGGGTGCTGAACAATGAGAACACATGGACACAGAATGGGAACATCACACAGTGGGACCTGTAGGGGGCGGGGAGGTAGGGGAAGGATAGCATTAGGAAAAATATCTAATGTAGATGACAGAGTGATGGATGCAACAAACCACCACGGCATGTGTATACCTATGTAACAAACCTGCACGTTCTGCACATGCACCCCAGAACTTAAAGTATAATTTAAAAAAAGAAAAATAAAATACCAAGATTTTAAAAACTTTAAAAAAAAAACAGGCATATGTGCAATAACTTTGAAATATATCATTTATAGTTACTTAATTTCTGTATAATTCATGGGCTTAGTACAGGTGCACAGACTTCCAGGCCTAAGAGTTTCATTATTTTACTGTTCCATTTCCAACATTCATTATGTTTTCACAATTGATCAGGTAGAACTACATAAAACAAGTGATGGAGAAGATGCCATACCAAACCTGCCACACCAGTGGCACCCCAACTTTACTGCATATCAGAAACACTCGGCTGGCTTGTTCAACCATAGATTGCTGGGCCCAAACCTATTGCCTGACTCCATATGCTGAGTTCAGACCCAAGAATCCACACTTCTTGTTAAGTTTGAAGCTGATTATGGCTACGTGTGGTGGCTCACACCTGTAATTCCAGCACTTTGGTAGGCTAAGGTAAAAGGATCACTGGAGCCTGTGAGTTCAAGACCAGTCTGCACAAAATGGGGAAACCACATCTCTACAAAAAACTAGCCAGGCGTGGTGGCATGTACCTGCAGTCCCAGCTACCCAGGAGGCTGAAGTGGGAGGATCACCTGAAAATGAGAGGTCAAGGCTGCAGCGAGCCATGATCACGCCACTGCATTCCATCCTGGGTGACAGACAGAGAACCTGTCTCAAAAAGAAAAAGAAGTAATGTTGATGACCCAGGACCAAGCTTTGAGAACCACTGAACTATACTAATGAGGTGATACCAAACCATTAGGAACTTTCAAGTTTAAGTACTTTCGCATAAAGGTTACGCGGCCTTGAGCTCTGTAACCTCAATTAGCAGTACGAGATTTCAGAGGCTGTTTTTCCACGTTGTATCTGTTACCTAATCCCACATTTTGTGGCCTGTGCCATTTCTTGGGTTATAAAACAGTAACAAGGCCGGGCGCGGTGGCTCACGCCTGTAATCCCAGCACTTTGGGAGGCCGAGGCGGGTGGATCACGAGGTCAAGAGATCGAGACCATCCTGGTCAACACGGTGAAACCCTGTCTCTACTAAAAATACAAAAAATTAGCTGGGCATGGTGGTGCGTGCCTGTAATCCCAGCTACTCAGGAGGCTGAGGCAGGGGAATTGCCTGAGCCCAGGAGGCGGAGGTTGCGGTGAGCCGAGATCGCGCCATTGCACTCCAGCCTGGGTAACGAGAGAAACTCCGTCTCAAAAAAAAAAAAAAAAAAAAAAAAAAAGTAATAAAAGCTAAAAAACCCAAATTAATTTCCATTAGTATACTGCATTCTAGTATCAGTTTGCATTAAAATATATTTTTGAAAGGCTTCAGTGGCCTAGCGTTATCTTCTCTTGAAGACATCTTGAAAAAGAGTTACACCTGCTGTAAAACAGCTGAATAGAACCTAGGAAAGGAAGCATAAGCTACACGTGGCCAAAGGTACTGTGTTCCCCGGGACTGTGTATTTCTAACCAGCGTCCAGGTGATACTTATCTGGTAGTCCTGTATTTTGCCTAGCAAATTCCTAGAATGGTGTCATTTTAGTACATTTCCATTCCATCTGTCAACCAATTTTTTTTTAACACCAGTTAAAGACTATTTGATTTATTAAAGAGGAAACTGATGAGGCATTTTTACAGCTCAAGGCAGAATTTTGTAAATTTTACATTTATGGATCAGAAATACTGAAATAAATATGCAAATGGTGGCAAAATTGGCCTCTCTTCCACATTGGGGAAGAAAGTCAACAGAACCTCTACTAGGCGTAATTTACATGTGTACAGACTCAATCACTTTTTAATATAGAAAGATAATTGACCCCATAACCTTGTATTAAGGTAAAAAATACACTAATAATTTTTAATGAACCCTAAAAATTTCATACAAATAAAAAGTAAAAGCCTCCAATGGGGTATAATCCAGCAATATCCTAGGCAAATACCTCCTAAAGAACAGCTTTTTAAAAACATCACTGTTATCATTTAAAATTCAGACCTATCGTTGGGTATTTTTCTCTCTTCAAACTTTATTCCTAAAATTGAGCTAGGAAAGCTTTTCTTACAGGAATCATAGTTGGAGCAAAACTGAAAATGTTTCTTTAGAAACAACTAAGGAAATTATTTAGACCCAGATACTTATAAGCGACTACAACAAGCCTTTATTCTGTTTTACATCAGTTTTAATGGGAAGAAAGACAGCATATTTACTAGTGGTTCACATACCTGCCATGACAGCAAAGTGACTGTAACTTGCAGAAATAATACACTCAAGAACATTCCACACTCCTTGGTGATTCCGGCAATGCAGTTTATTAAATAAAATTAAAAAGTGACTATTCCCATGAAAGACAGCATCAAAAACTAGTTTTGAGAAAGAAGATGAGAGGCTCAATCTCTAACTCCTGGATGCCAGGAAGCAGAGTTTTTCAGAATCAAAAACAAATTAAGAGCTCACAGCCCCACCCCTCAGGGGTCACATAAGTTGGTATTGTTGCTTGTAACTAATTCATGATTTAAGCCTTTTCTTTACCCAAAATTAAAACTAAGGACATAACACTCTCCAAAACACAAATACCCTGAGATAGACCATTATCAGAATCTACACAGGGCTTTGCTATTTAGGTACAGTTAGTATAATTCATACTTAAAGTCATTTCATAAAAATAACCGTCCCAATCTTACAAGTTTTGTTTCCTCCTATCGTGGTCACCAAAGCAATCTCTGTTAGGATTCTTCATTGCTTGAAGGGAGAAACTGCTTAGTAAAATTCTCCAGCTCATTTTCAAGTTGAACAGCTTTATTTCTAATTTAAAAAAAAAAAGAAACACCAATCTAATTACCACAAAGGTCAAGGAAAAAGATGCATTCCATCCATTGTGAAAAGACAAAAACTTTAATAATAAACAACGAAGAGCATACTAGACAGTGGAATCGTATCACCCTGTACGGGAGTTACATCCTGTTACGTACAGTCATGATTGTGTTTGCACATTCCCTTTACATAATGCATAAAGTACAGAGTGTTTCTCATGGACATACAAGGAAACTAGCAGATGTTACAGTGGCAACGGCATACCAAAAAGATTTCCTTTAAACACTAGATTTATCTTTGATGCAGCCAAATGCCCACAAGACAGGAAAATTGAAACTAAAACTGACAGAGAAACAGACTTGTTTCCCATTCTCATACGATGCCAGGCACACACTCACTGAGTGGACTCTCTCCGTCATGGAGAAGGGGAAGGGGTCTTGTTTTACTTTGTTCATGTGTGCATATGCTTCAGGTCATACAAGTGAAGAGTACATAAGCTCTGAACTCTATTGTATATATTTCTTGAGGTAGCTCTCCTGCAGCGTTAGCAAGTTAAATTCTACCCAAATGGCTGGTCCTAATCTAGTAAAAAATGGAGATTCCAAATACTATGGTCATTTTTTTAAACTTTTTCCTTTAAGAAAAATGATTAATTAGCAGGCCAAAAAATGAAATACTACTTAAAAACTTACCTAGATCTTTCAAAAGCTGAATAAATCAAAACCAAAAAATCACAAAAACTTACCTAGGTAAAGACAAAAAAACAATTTCTACTGCACAGTTTCACCAGATTTGAGAGATATATTTGGGATGGTCTAACTTAAAATAGGAGCAACTAAATACATAAAATTCACATGGGTGGGTGAGGTTGGACAATCTAAGTGATAGGTAGTCATCTTTTCCAGAGATTTTGAAACTAAAGTGCAATGAACATGTGTCTGATGAAGACACGACAGTTAATCACTACTATGGGTGCTTTAAATACATGTCCCCAAATCCACGTCACAAAGACAGTTCCTTCAATTTGTAAACATTGACTACTAAGCTGTTCTTACACCGGCAACTTTGTGTAGTACGTGTCCTAGAAGTAACAGCAGAGACTAAATGAGGTTTCATGGTTTTTCAAAGACATTCTGACAAGCCAGCTCATGGATGAGAAGTCAAAGTAAGAAAGCTCAAAGTAAGTTATCCAGCACTGAGTGAGAATTCCCAACTATAGACCTAATTGGTGACACTTTCAGTCTTGTCCCAAAAGCAGATTTAATTAGACCCCAAATATTCCATAATGAATCACATCAAACCAGAAATCCACATTTTATCAGGAAATCCGACTTCTGTTTTATGATTTAAGTATACCCAATCAACAGTCCCCCATGAAAACAAAAGTTATGGGTCTTGGACATACACAACTAAAATCTCACTTCTAATTGTACACTTCTGTTCTATAATTAAAGGGACTAATATATAATATAGCCTAATGAAGAGTAAGTTTGGATCTATAAAGTTCCTTTAGACTCAGATTTGTTTTCTTGTTAAAACTAGTCTTCGTTGAAACTGCAAAACGTGGAATTAAATATGGACAATTTTCATTTAAACCAACACAAAAAAAAGGTATGAATACAAATTCATTAGTAATTTTACATATTTTGGTAATGAGACCAGTAAATGTTCAAATTATTGAGAAAAAACGTTTAAATACCTTAAGAGCTTTGAATTGTTTTGTATTTTCTCCAACTGATCTATTTCTTTGGGTAATCTAGCAATTTCTTCTTCCAGTTGTCTTTGAGTAATATCAACTTGTTGGCACAGACGAGCAAAAGTGGTAGCCATTTGTCTTAAAATAAAAATTCAGAAGCAGTCATAAATGTCTTCAAAAATGACTAAGCTTTAATTGAAAGCTCACATAAAAAAGGAGAACACAAGTTTTTTAAAAATTCTAAATTACAGGGAATCAGGACACTAAGAACGCTAAGAGGGAAGGTATAGCTCTAGTGGACAGAATTTTATCCTGGCTCAAGAGACGATACTACCTCTGCTATATGGCTGAGAACATGAATAAGCCACATAAAGACAAAAGACAGGTGCATTTCTTCAGAAGTACCATACATCTTACTCATGCCTGGTCCCCTGCCCAATGAAAGTAAGACATTATCAAGAACAGGAACAACTCCATGAACTTTTGTGACACAGGCAAAAAACATTTTATATTATAGCAAAATGTAACCACATACCTAGAAACAAAGGGTTCTATTTGAGAGCTAATTAATACACTAACTTTGACAAACATTACATTTATATTTTTTAAATGGGAGCATGCCTCTTCCCGTTCCACCAAATCCCATTCCACCACTATTAGACAGATGAAGCATGTGCTTCATTCTTTTGATATTTTGTTAAATATTAAATATTTACTTAGTATATTTTGACTGAGAAATTATTTGAAGTTGCCTCCACTAAAGTGCAAAGTCTTCTAAGAAAGAGGATCAAGTCAAGATTTTAATTCCCATAGCCCCTAGTGTGAACTGCTGCATGGGAGGCAATTAAATGTTTGATAATCAGTGCATGGAAACTACATTAACTTTGTTCTTATTTACATGAATTTCAGTTGATTTCTTCAGAAGTCAAAGTATCTTAATTAAAAATTCATCCTTAATATAATTTAAAATTAAAACTACCATATAAAATAGAGGCTCAAAAAATGTGGTCAATGAATGAATTAATAAATGAACAAATTCCTCAAATCTGTGGTCTGCTGGTATTCATTCTCTACAATTATTAACTGTCAGCTCAGACTTTGATTTTGTATCTGAAGCAGTTTGCTGTCCCAGAAATTCCTGTCTCCCGAGTCTAAACAATTTCATACGCTGCTGCTAAGTTATTTGTTCTATAGCTAAGTGTTGATGACATCACTCTCAGAATTCCTAATTATCCAAAACCCAATCTACACACATAGACAAGGCCACATCCTGCTGCGAAGTATATGTGGAAGTATGTACACAGCTTATATACACATCTCCCACACTGAAATTCTTCTCTTCATGTCCGTGAATACATTCCTCTCCTCTGACCTTCTGGCTTTGCATCTGGGTTGTTGTCTCCACCTGCATGCTGAATGTTCAAATCTCATATGCTACATATCTCCTCTAGGAAACCTTTACTGATCTACTATCCTTCAAGATTTAAGCAACCTGTAAAGCCTTGCCTTATGATAAAAGTTTATTTTCTTATATTTCTTATGACTGTCACTTTGTATTATAATTATATAAATGTTACTTTCATTAAACTGAAGTTATCTTGAACTCAAAGAATTTTTAAATTCTGCTCTCAGAGGCATCTAAATACAGAACAGTGTACTTTGACTTAACTGGAGTTCTATGTATTTTTACCACATGAATGAAACAAATATTTAAGTTTCATAAAAGCAGAAACCAGGTAGACTTAGGTATATGTTATAATAAAATTCTTCTGAGATCTAAAATTAAAATAGCATTTAACTTATAAATTGGAACTGCCAGAGCAAAACTACATTCACCAAAAAATGAGGAGTCTGCCTACCATAAAGTGCTTTTGTTAAATGCTAAGAATTCATTCAGTTTTCTGAGACGGCTCGGCCATCTACCTTTCTATTCATTCAGTTTTCTTTTTTTATTTTTGTTTTTTTTAAAGATGGGGTTTCACCATGACGGCCAGGCTGGTCCCGAACTCCTGACCTCAGGTGATCCACCCACCTCGGCCTCCCAAAGTGCTAGGATTACAGGCGTGAGCCACCTTGCATAGCTTCATTCAGTTTTCTTTATTAAGAAACCACAAGGATCTGGCCGGGCACAGTGGCCCATGCCTGTAATCCCAACACTGTGGGACGCCAAGGTGAATGGATCACTTGAGGTCAGGAGTTCGAGATCAGCCTGGCCAACATGGTGAAAACCTGGTTCTACTAAAAAAAAAAAATACAAAAAAAATGAGCTGGGTGTGGGGCCAGGCGTGGTAGCTCACACCTGTAATCCCAGCACTCTGGGAGGCCAAGGCGGGTGGACAACGAGGTCAGGAGATCAAGACCATCCTGGCCAACATGGTAAAAC
Source organism: Sapajus apella (assembly GCF_009761245.1). Lineage (NCBI taxonomy): Eukaryota > Metazoa > Chordata > Mammalia > Primates > Cebidae > Sapajus > Sapajus apella. Next base: position 21,715,053 of record NW_022436978.1, read on the forward strand.
CCCATCTCTTCTAAAAATACAAAAAATTAGCTGGGCATGGTGGTGTATGCCTGTAGTCCCAGCTACCCAGGAGGCTGAGGCAGGAGAATTGCTTGAACTTGGGAGGCAGAGGTTGCAGTGAGCCAAGATCACACCACTGCACTCCAGCCTGGGTGACAGAGCAAGACTCCTTCTCAAAACAAACAAACAAAAATCACAAGTATCTTAAGGGCAATTATTTATTTTTGGGACATAGTCTCATTCTGCCACCCAGGCTGGAGTGCAGTGGTGCAATCTTGGATCACTGCAACCTCTGCCTCCCAGGGTGAAGCGATTCTTATCCCTCAGCCTCCCAACTAGCTGAGATTACAGGCAGGCGCTACCCCACCCGGCTAATTTCTATATTTTTTGTAGAGATGGGGTTTCACCACATTAGCCAGGCTGTTCTTGAATTCCCAACCTCAAGTGATCCACCTGCCTCGGCCTGCCAATGTGCTAGGAGTATAGGTGTGAGCCACCTTGTCTGGCCAGGTACATAAATTTAGAATACATCTGCTGAAGAACGATCTTTTGAGTTGGGCATGGTGGCTCATGCCTATAATCCCAGCTCCTCAGGAGGCTTTAGGAGGGGGGAATCACTTGAGCCCAGGAGGTCGAGACCAACCTGGGTAACACAGTAAAATTTTTTAATTAGCCAGGTGTAGTGGTGCACACCTGTGGTCCCAGATACATGGGACGGTGAAGCAGTAAGATTACTCAAGCTCAAGATTTGAGGCTGCACTGAGCCATGATTACGCCACTGCCCTCCAGCCTGGGTGACAGAGACTCTCTCTCTGAAAAAAAAAAAAACAAAAACAAAATTAACAACTATCTTTTTAAACCCCTCCAAAGTTCTTGAAAGTTCCTATCTACTTAAACCTAATTTATCAGGAGAATGGCAAGAAAAACAGTGATTAGGAGAGAGAGGGGGCAGCAGTGAGGTTTAGTATTGTTCTATTTTCTCATTGGTGAAGATCACGAAACATGTTCATTTTGTGATAATTCTTTGAGCAATACACTTATTCTTTGCGTTTTCTGTCTGTATGTCGTATGTCAGTAAGTTTTTTTTATAACAAAGATACACCTTTCAACTTACTGTTTTACTTGGTGGCTGCAGTTTGCACTAGTGGAGCTAACAATCATCTTCAGTTTTTCAGTTGCATAGTTTATAAATTGCTGTTTAAAGGCTCTCTCCTTGGCATGGGTGGTCCAGGACAGCCTTTCATAAAGATACAAAGCTCCATACATAGTTAATGAAACAGATATGAGTTTCCAACCTATAGTTTTCCAAATCTGTAAGATAAAGTAACAGCTTAGTCTGAGAAGGAAAAACACCACTTGGGAGAGAATATTTAAAAGCATTTTAGTTCCCTATAGATCTTTGAGTTAGATACATTTTCTAAAAATGTATATTCCTTCTATGAGAAAATGTGAAGTTACCAGAAATCAATCAGGCTTAAAAGGGATCAGCACACAAATAAGCAAGAGCTTTGTAAGCTGCCAGATCTGACAAACTGATTCAATTATATCTCAAAAATAAAACAATGTTAAATATTTTAGGTCAGACCTTTCAAAAACCAAAACAAGTATATCTATGCTGTTAATGACATAAATATTTTTTAAAAACAAGTAAGAACTACTACTAGAAACAATAATTAATACTTAAGACAGATCCCCTTGATATTCAGAGAAGGCTAGATAAGGCACCTTGGGTTTTCTTATTACCCAATGCACAAACGTTTCTTTGTGTGCCATGATGCGAAAATGCTTAGGAAGTATTAAAGACCAGCTAGTTGGTGATGGTTCATTCCTAAAGATGTAAGATGTATTTTAAAAAATTTAAGATAAGACTTGTGATAATTCACTACTTTTAACCTGCAAATTTTCCTATTATTTACAGATCCTACAAACAGAACATCACGTATCTTTTCTTTTGTGATCTAATAGGCAGCCTTGCAAATGTTTCCATTTTAATTATACTAAAAGAAATGTTTCTTACCACTCCTCCAACAATAATGATGCCCATAGAAGTTCTAGATGTAAGAGAAGCCAATGCTGTTACTAACGTAATCATGAGTTCCTCCTGTGATGCATTATCTGGCACTGCTGGACTGGGAGGAGCAGTGGGAGTAGAAGCTAAAGATCTAGGGAGCTGCCAAAAACAAAAAGGTTATTACACTTAAACAACTACAAATTAAAGTTACCTTATAAAACTCTTTACAAGTACGGTAGCAAATCTATGGGAGAAAAAAAAATCACCCTAAATGAAGAGGGTATCACACATATATGTAGAAAATAAAATAATTTGAAAGGCCGGGCGCGGTGGCTCAAGCCTGTAATCCCAGCACTTT
>NW_022436978.1:21717431-21719675 GCF_009761245.1 Sapajus apella
AAAATAATAATAATAATAATTTGAAAATTTTTGTCTATAATATGGACCAGTGATATGAACAATAATGAATTTTCATAACAAACAATGGGGTCTAAATGTAACAGAAGGCCCTCAACTCTCAAGAGGAACAAACTAAGTTTTAAAAAAACTAACAACAAAAGCACAATCCTTGAAGCAACAAAAGAAAAACTAAAAAAAAAAAAAAAAAAGGACTTCAAAATAAAAACCTACTAAACTTCAAAATGCACAGCCACAGACAGAGAAATATTTGGGGCTGGGCACGGTGGCTTATGCCTGTAGTCCCAGCACTTTCAGAGGCCACGGCAGGAGGATAGCTTGGGACCAGGAGTTTGAAACCAGCCTGCACAGCACAGTGAGACCCTGTGTCTACACAACTTTTTTTTCAAGTTAGGTAGGTGTGGTGGCAAACGCCTGTGGTCCCAGCTCCTCGGAAACAGAGGCTGCAGTAAACTGTGATCACGCCACTATACTCCAGCCTGGGCAGAGCAAGTCCCTGTCTCAAAAAATAAAACAATAAATAAAAAACATTCGGAAATCATATATGTGAGAAAGAACTTGATCCAGAATATGCAAAGAAATCCTGCAACCCTATAGGACCCAAATAATTTAAAAATAGGTAAAACATTTGACTAGACATTTCACAAAAGAAAATACACAAATGGCTAGTTAGCACACAAAAAGATGTTTAAAATCATCGGTCATTAGGGAAATGCAAATCAAACCTACAACGAACTACTACTCTATACCCACTAGAACCTAAGTAGATACTCAAGAGAAATGAAAATACGTGTCCACGTAAAAAACATGTAGATGAATCTTTACAGCAGCATTATTCATAACAGCCAAAAAGTCCAAACTACCCTAATGTCCACCAACTAATGAATGGGCAGTGTTGCATCTATGATGGAATATTCCTCAGCCGAAACAAGAAATGAGGTACTGATGCCTCTTACAACACTGATGCCATGATCATAAACCTTACCTTGAAAACATTATACTAAGTGAAAGAAATCAGTCACATAAGGCCACGTTTTACACGAGTGCATTTACAGGAAATGTCCAGAAAGGACAAATCCATAAACAGGAGACAGATTAGTGGTGGGCTGGCGGTGGAAATCATGACTGACTACAAATGAGGAAAAAGGCTTTGGGGTGATAAACATGTTCTAAAACTGAACTGTGGTGATGGTTTTACAATTTCACAAATTTTCTAAAAAATTACTGAATTGATAAATTTTCAAAGGTTTTTCTTTTAAAATGCTTGTATTTATTCTAATCTATTTGAAATGTGAAAACCAAATCTTTTAAGAAAATAGAAAATTTTCAAAACTGAATGCAGCACCACAACAACAGTCCTGGATGGAAGCTCAAGGGCTGGCTCTCCCTCACGCATCCCATGGGCCGAGTGCCCCTCATCTGGAATGCGTGGGACCAGACGTCTTTCAGATTTCAGATTTTTTAGGATTTTTGAGTATTTTCATAGATATATCAAGCTATCTTGAGGATGGCACCCAAAGCTAAACATAAAATTCACTTGTTTCATATACCTTATCTGCATAGCCTGAGGTAATTTTATCCAACGTTCGAATAATTTTGTGCATGAAACAAAGGTTGTATACACTAACTCCTTAGAAAACACGGTGTTGCTACGTCAGCCACCCATGTGAACACTGTGGCTATTTGGCATCACTATCATTCTTGATGAAATTTATATGCTACTGACAAGCAATCATTTTCTTACACCTATTCACACAGAGGAACTTAACAATAAAAATATAAGACACACCATTATTAATAGTGAAAAAATAACATTCAAACTAAGCACAGTTGCACCACCAGAACACCGGTATCAGCTGTTAAAGAGCAACAATGGCAGGCCTTCATGTCTGCTGCATTAGGACTTACAATGCTGTTTTGATTAAAAAGTTATTGTAGGCCGGGCGCGGTGGCTCACGCCTGTAATCCCAGCACTTTGGGAGGCCGAGGCGGGTGGATTACGAGGTCAAGAGATCGAGACCATCCTGGTCAACATGGTGAAACCCCGTCTCTACTAAAAATACAAAAAAAATTAGCTGGGCATGGTGGCGCGTGCCTGTAATCCCAGCTACTCAGGAGGCTGAGGCAGGAGAATTGCCTGGACCCAGGAGGCGGAGGTTGCGGTGAGCCGAGATCGCGTCATTGCACTCCAGCCTGCGGAACAAGAGCGAAACTTCGTCTCAAAAA
>NW_022436978.1:21719775-21744702 GCF_009761245.1 Sapajus apella
TCTCAAAAAAAAAAAAAAAAAAAAAAAAAAGTTATTGTACACTGTACTTTGTTAGGTGAGAAGAAACATCAGAAGCAGCTGAGGGACTAAGAAGTGGGTTCTGTAGGCAGAAGACATTCTGCTGGAGCCTTTGAAAATGTTTCCTGTAGTACCACCTACTTGCCTCATTAACACTGGTTTTCAAGAAAGTCTCTCCTTGATTTTATAAACCTATTTCTTGTTCTGTTATGAATGCACGCTGCTCTAGTGCTTCAGTCAGCCCATCACCATGCTGCCTATAGGTGCAGAGTTAATGACATTATCTTCATTATCGCCATAATCATAATCACCTTGCTTCAGAAGCAATTTAGCTCTTTTGCCATCAGTTAAAATCAGTTAATGAATGAGCAACTGAAGCCTCATTATCAATGTTAAACACTTCTTTCATATAGTCTTCTTCCAGTTTACGGCTGGACTCTGAAGATATCATTTTTTGCATAAGTAAGGAGGTCAGACATCATTTTTTTCTCACTTGACATACTTCAAAGTCACATATTTGCTCCTCATCATCACTAAATGTAGTCGCAGGCAGAGGCTACAGGCATACACAACTGAGTCACTGTGTTTCAAGTGCTGGCATATACAGCATCCTTCATCCTAAACTCCTGAAAACCTTCCACACCCATGCCTCAGTTTACTGCTGCTAGCATGCTGCCCAAGATGTTTTTACAGTTACTTCTCACTCATCTTAGAACACCCTGGTCATGAGCTTGACATAATGAAACATTATTTTTGAAATGAGAATTTCAGCCAGAGGATAAGCAGAATAGTTGTCAAGGAATCACAAAATCTTGTAGTCATCACCTGGCCTAGCCTCCCATTAAGTACATAAGAGCTGCTGGTATAAAATGTTTGTGAAACCAATCAGAAAGATGTCCCCCAGGGATCCATGCCTTTTTTTTTTTTTTTTTTTGGGAGGGAGTTTCGCTCTTGTTACCCAGGCTGGAGTGCAATGGCGCGATCTCGGCTCACCGCAACCTCCGCCTCCTGGGTTCAGGCAATTCTCCTGCCTCAGCCTCCTGAGTAGCTGGGATTACAGGCATGTGCCACCATGCCCAGCTAATTTTTTTTTGTATTTTTAGTAGAGACGGGGTTTCACCGTGTTGACCAGGATGGTCTCGATCTCTTGACCTCGTGATCCACCCACCTCGGCCTCCCAAAGTGCTGGGATTACAGGCTTGAGCCACCGCGCCCGGCCTGCCTTTTTTTTTTTAGTACAATGACTAGTAAGAAATTCATTCCCAGGCCAGACGCTGTGGCTCACCCCTGTAATCCCAGCACTTTGGGAGGCCGAGGCAGGCAGATCATGAGGTCAGGGGATCGAGACCATCCTGGCCAACACGGTGAAACCCCATCTCTACTGAAAACTACAAAAATTAGCTGGGCATGGCGGCGTGCGCCAGTAGCCCCAGCTACTTGGGAGGCTGAGGCAGGAGAATTGCTTGAACCTGTGAGGCGGAGGCTGCAGTGAGCCGAGATCGCGCCATTGCACTCCAGCCTGGCGCCTGGCAACAGAGCGAGACTCTGTCTCCAACAAAAAAAAAAAAAAGAAATTCATTCCTTTAAAATAGTGAGGACGAAAGCTTTTGCCTACCATAGCAAGTTCACATTTATGCCTGCTGCATTAGCACATTCCAGCACACCTATTCTGTTCCTTGCATCCTCAATTCCTGTAGGAGCTGCCCCCTCAGCTCTACGTAGTCAGTGTCTTTCTGGGTCAATAATGGCAAAATAGTGATGTTTCATCAGCATTACTGACTGGTTCTGGAGTCAGATTTTCACATCAGAGACAATCTTGGCAAATTCATCAATGAATTTCTCTGCTGCTTTGTGATCAAGATGCTTTACCACCACATACCTTTAAAAAAGTTAATGCTATCTTATCTTAAATATCTCTAAGCAGCCTACTGAATATTCACAGTTCCCTCTGATTTTCAGTTCATTTTCATAGATCTTTGCTTTTTTACTGATCAGCATGGCGTTAAGTGGCACATGTTCACTGCAATGCTGATGGTGGATCCACCCTTTCAATACACGATCAAGATCTTTGCTTTTAACTTTTTTTTTTTTTACATTAACTTCTGTTCATCACTTTCAGCATGGAATGTCAACAGTTTAGGAAAGCTGTTCTTTTAGGTCATATATAGCGCTCGTTCCAACATCATCATTCTGTAAGAAGTTTCTCACTTATACTGTTGTCCAGTTTTTCCAACAACTTAAATTTTTGTGCTATAAATAAAAATAAATGCCTCTTCTTTTTCTTATCAGTGTTACCCACAAGGGTATCTGCAGGCCTTTTAAACATGTTAAACAGGCTAGGTGGGGTGGCTCATGCCTGTAATACCAGCACTTTGAGAGGCTGAGGCAGGCGGATCACTTGAGGCCAGGAGTTTGAGACCAGTCCAGCCAACATGGTGAAAACCCCATCTCTACTAAAAATACAAAAATTAGCTGGGCATGGTGGTGGGCACCGGTAATCCCAGCTTCTCAGGAGGCTGAGGCAGGAGAATTGCTTGAACCTGGGACGCGGAGGTTGTAGTGAGTCAAGATCGCACCACTGTACTCCAGCCTGAGCCACAGAGGGAGACTCTGTCTCCACCCACCCACCCAAAAAAAAAAAAAAAAAAAATTCTCATTGTAAACAGTATCTTTAATGAGAGAAAAGAGAGTAAAAAGCCCATAGTGAGTGATGCACACAGGTCTTGGCCCCATGTGGGGCACCACGAGGAGCCTGCTGTTGGCACACTGGGCCTGCACACGTACCATTTTAGTACCCTTCGGAGGTGTGCTTGTGTGGGGGAATTCGGGCATGTGTGGAAAAGATATACAGCAGCTTGGGTCTTTTTTCCCTTGAGGACACTGAATAAACTGTGTGTTGTGTGCCTGCGTTTTTACTATGACCTCTCATGAAGTCCTTTGTGGAATTTTCCATCTGTGGTGTCATCATACTCAAAAGTTTTTGATTTTGGACCTTTAAGGGGTTTCAGATTAGAGATGCTCAAACTAAGTATCTACCGCAGAAAAGGCTCTAAGAGACTACTAGCTTTTAAATGTGCAGATTTTGTAAAGCTAGTTTTATTATAGAAAAATCACATAAACAAAATAATAAAGGAGAGTCTTAACTGGTAGATTCAAAGATACATACCTGAAAGATAGGCTCTGATAATCCTAGAAGCACCCTCTGAGCATTTCTAGGGCCCAAAAACCGATGTACAAGGGAAGACCAGCCCAGGGAAAAATGAAATACGATATCCTCTTGAAAATCTGAACATAACTTGTGGTAATTTAGATTATAACTGAGATCAAATTTCTTGCAAGAGATCAGTGTATGTAGTTTATCCTGTATACCAGCTGGAAGTAACGGCTTCAAATTTTCTAGAAAGAACAAAATTACAACACTTATTTTAAGAAAGAATAGTAAATGTTTTACCTTCCATGGAATGCCTAAAGGAAAATACGCTCTTGACCAGAGTTATGAATGAAAAAAGAAACCAGACACCACCTTGTAGCCATAAATATTACCAATAATTTCTTCCTGGGACTGAAGCACTAAGGCGTTTACTTCATCGGTGCATCGATCAGCCAACTTTCTTCCCATCCTGTCCTCTATGTGCTTATTTAAATCCTATTAACAATGGTAAATATCCATATTATTTTTGTCCAGAAAGCATGCAGTTTTTATAAAGACGTAAAAAATGCAATAAATGCTAAAATGGTCTTTTTGATTTTTTTTTTTTTTTTTTGAGACAGGGTCTTGCTTTGTTGCCTAGGCTGGAGACCTTTCATCTTGATTCATTGTAGCCTCAACCTCCTGGGCTCAAGTGATCCTCCTGCCTCAGACTCCTGAGTAACTGGGACTATAGAATGTGCCACCACGCTCAGTTAACTTCATTTTTTGTAGATTAGAGGTTTTACTATGTTGCCCAGACTGGTCTCAAACTCCTGGGCCCAAGTGATCCTCCCACCTCCGCCTCCCAAAGTGTTGAGATTACAGGCATGAGCCACTGTGTCTGGTCCTAAAATGATCTTAATCTCATTCTAAGTATAAATTTTCTATGTACTTTTTATACAAGATACATTTATTACAAGAAGGCACAAGAGATATAACAGTGTCATTTTGTACTGATTGCCATGAAGACACTAAAATGCCAAACCATTAAATAAAATAATTGAGGGTATAGAAGAAGAAACTGTCTCTGAATAATTTTAACTGTATTTTAACTTACACTTTTATATATTTTTAGTACATCTGGAGTAGGATGAAACTCTGAACAAAATTCATCAACCAAAACAGACAGTCGACAAATTTCATCTGTCATTGCACGTGACACCTAAAAATATGAAGTCAGAGTTAAACAAGATTATTAATTAGTCAAAAAAATTAAATTGAAAATCCTAAAACATTCTTTTAAAGGAACAATAACATTTTTAGCATTATCAAAAATAATTTCCACCCAAATAATTTTCATCACGAAGCTGCTGTTACCCACTTTGTCTGCCACCTCCTCAGTAACCTCCTTGATTTTTCTCTTAACATCCAGTGTTAAAAGGTTCATCTGGTTTCGGATAAAGTCCAGTCTATCAATCTGGTCTTCCCTCTCTTCCACGGAATAAGCCCTATTACAGTACAAAGAGTAATCAAAATTCAGGGTATACTGAAATCCTAAAGCATTTCAGCATGGGACTAATTCATGTATTGAACCATCTATTAGCATGACTCACGAAAAAAAAAAACTTGTAACATCTGAAAGGATTCAAGTAATATTTCACTTATAAAATACTTTATATAGACGGTTTGATATAAGCTAAGTTTCTCTGCCCATGTGGCACATGAATCCCAGAAAGGATTAATAAGAATTCTAAGTCTTCAAACACTATTTCATAGAACTGAACAGGCAAAACAGAATGTAATACTGACTTTAGTTAATAAGCAGGGGTCAGCAAATGGCACCTTACAACCCAAATCCAGGCAGCTGCCAGCTTTTGTTAAAGTTTTCTTGAAACACAGCCACGCCCATTCATTTACCTATTTTCTATCTATGGCTGCTTCTGCTCTAAAACTGTTAACAATGAGTAGCTCCAAGAGACTTTATGGCCTATAAAGCCTAGAATATTTATTGTCTGGCTCTTTTTTAAAAAAAGTTTGTTCACCTCTAGCTGATATAGGAAAAAGAAGAGCTGAGATCCATTTAAGATCTTTTATTTAAGTGTTCCCAGGACTTTATGATTATACAATCCTCAAATCACATCTTCTCTGTGCTATACTTTGTTCAATGTCCTATGCCTTTAAAAATTATTACTAATTAAGTCAATCTTACAGACCAAAATTTGGGCACTACATCAAAGCAACTGAGCTAGAAGGAACTTCTATAACAGAGCACAATCTCATTAAACAGAGGTGATATCGGAGGTTCTACAGAGGGGCTGAGCTCAGACTCGGGGTTCTGATCCTTGCGTTTCATATGCTGGCAGTTCTCTTCATTTGAACATAATTCATTCCTAAGAAAGTACCATTATCAAGCAACAGACTTAGATGGGATATGAGGGGGTTTTTGTTCCCAGCAACAGCAAATACATTTAACATTCCAGTGTTATGTCATCGTGGACTTAAAGTTGGATGCTTTTATGTTTCTTTCAACTGGCTTAAGTCCACTCAAGGTCCTATTGAGGCTTAATATCATTACTTTTGTCACATCTAATAACATCACAATCTTTGTTTTAAGCATACCAAGTTTGTGAGAATTATACTTTGTATCAATAATGTTGGTATTTTCATATATTCATTGCCACCTTTACACGGTAACAAATAGTATAAAATAATGCAGTACAGTGTATCATGAAGGGTACTGCTTACCAAATCAACTTTCTGGTTGGCAGGTAGCATCACCTTGTTTTTTCATCAGGCAATAAACAAATAAACAAAAATAGTATAAAATAGTGATTTCAAAATACCAATGTATGACTATATCAAAAAATGGGCTGTGGGTTGAACACAAAGAGGATCACCTGTTTTGGACTTCTTCATAAAAATCTGCTTGAAGAAATGCTTCTTCCACTGCTTTAAAGATATTTTAAAGCCACAAAACATTTTAAAAATCACAATTCATACACGGGAATAGTGAGGTCCAGGGAAAATAAATGATGTATGCAAGTTTGCAGAATAAGTATCAACACTTTCAAATATTCACTTAAAAATACAAAAGTAGGCATGAGTGAAACACACAAGGTTGATTTCAGTGTAAAAGGTATTTATAGTACAATTTAAAACCTCAGTCTTAACAAAAGTCTGACAAAAATACTAACATTTTTATGTTGCAATAAAATGAACTCGTACCTTTTCTCTTCAGCTGCCACGTTTATTGAATCCATTATGTTTTTCACAGTAGCTAGTATCTGTTTAGCTCTGATAGTGTGCTGTTCAAACTTTGTTTTCACTGCTGATTGCGAGATACACTCCTGCGAGGGGCCCAAGCCATAACACATTACTGTAATTCCATCCCAACATTTTCAGGAATTCAAACACAAAAACTTGCTGTTTGTAACTTTAACCCAAACAGGAACAGAAAATAAATAAGTGATAAAAGCACAACTTAAAATTACAAAGGTGAAAGAAATACAAAGATTCAAAAGTAAAAAGGGCTTTAGCAGCAAGTTAACATCTTTGTGTATTTTTACACAGTAATGTGCAATGGTTTGACTCTAACACACAAAAAAAATAAACAGGGTACTATTTTCAACGTTAAAAGATTTCCTCATTAGAATAACTAATTTTATCTAATTAGTAATTTTATCTAATTAGAATTACTAAGTTTATCTAGATCACCTTTAATCCAATTCTAGTCCATCTATCTAGATTCTTCTCATACTTGCAACAGATATAACCTAGTAAAGTTCTTAAGATGTGAATTAGAACAATTCCTTATTTTTAAAAATAGCTGAATGATACAATGATTCCTGTAAGTTTGCTAAAAAGGACTTCTTTGGGTTAAAATGTGAAGAATTTGAAAGCTAACATTTAACAACAATGTAACATCTTCCATTGTTTATAGAAAAATATTTGCAGTTATTTAGAAGATAATTGTAATTACTTTCATTACAATATAGTGTATACACAAAGGCCTGGATCATGCCCTGTCTCATCTGCTTCACCTTCAAGCTAACTCCAGCTCACAACTCATTAATAGTTGTTATAAATCAGTGTTTTATACCAGTTGTCTATTTAAATAAAAAAAATCATAATGCATCGCATATATTAATGGATACATTTGTAACATTTTTGTTTCAATTTTCAATATATAAAATACTTGTTATCTAATATATATATATAATATATATACATATTTTTTTTTTCTTTTTTGAGACAGTCTCACACTGTCACCCAAGCTAGAGAGCAATGGCATGATCTCAGCTCACTGCAACCCCCATGGCCCAGGTTCAGGCGATTCTCTTGCTTCAGCCTCCCAAGTGGCTGGAATTACAGGTGTGCACCATCATGCCTGGCTAATTTTTGCATTTTTAGTAGAGACGAGGTTTTGTAATGTTGGCCAGGCTGGTCTCCAACTCCTGACCTCAAATCACCTGCCTACCTCGGTCTCCCAAAATGCTGGGATTACAAGAGTGAGCCACTGCACCCATCCTACGAATATATATTTACTATGATTTATCATTTAAAGTTTATAAAATTGTTATATTACAATTTGTCTTATATCATTTTAATTCTTAGTCAAATTCTACACTGAAATACAGCACAGTAACTACTATAGATGCTTTTTAACAGACAGGTTTATTTTCTATGATACATTTCTAAAAATTAGGGATATATTAATTCTGATACTCCAATGAATTCATCTGCTTGAACCATTATATATTTAGCTAATACAAACTGTGGTGATTGCTTCCTGAAGTTCATTACTGTCCTTCCTTTGTCAAAATAAATGGCTTTTAAGCTTCAAAAGGCATTTACATAATACTAGGGCTACATTTGTTGTCCTGAAATCATTAGCATGCTACATGTCATTCAATGTCCTATTTATGACCTATGTTTAGCCTTCATGTGTCTGAAATTATTTGTGTACTTAGAAAGACTATAATGTCTTTCGTCATTTTAGATCCCTGCTTCATCATTTTGTTTGAAGTACAGAAAACAAAACATTATTTAGCTATAGAGCACATGAGGGTAATTCATTTAGTCAACATTTAACTCTGAAGCCATTATTTCTTGCACTGCCTAACTTCACTTTTGCCCATGGTTAAGCTCATTCAGGCATCATTCATTTTCATTGACTTTGAAAAGGTTAATGTAGGAAGTAATAGTATTCCTGTTCTGTACACAACTGAAGATAAAACATCCCTGGATGTTTTCTTCTTTAAAATCACCAATAATTACACAATAGTTAACATTTGTAAACTACTTATTTTTTAATAACTAAAAGAATGCCTTGCTTTTATTTTAAATGCCTCATAAATGTGTCAAATTAACTTCTGCAAAAAATAAAAGCATAAAAATATTTTTAAAAGGAAAAAGATTAAAATAAAGTATCTACTCCTCGATGAAGCAGATCTAGATACCAGCAATGAAGTTCCAAATTTGTAGATAACAGCACAGTGTTAGAGCTAGACCAGACAGAAAAGATCCCCAAAAGTTATTAGGCAATATGTTACTCTCTGATTCAAAAATATATAATAATGAATAAGTATAGAGAAGAAAATAAGCAATCTTCTAATTAAAAAGTATCCCAGACTAGTGTTCCACTGAGCTGCAGGAAATTAAGAGGTACCTTGATAAAAGAACATTCTATTCCAAATAAGTAGGGGAAGTGTCAATTTAAATAAAGTTTCCCTTATAAGTTATTTCTCAGCATCCTTAATACACTAATATGGTAATGAATCTCTGTGGGGAACATATATAGTATGCAGCAGTTCCCAGACTTATTTCATCAGGAACTCTAATCATACATTAATAATGTTAATATTTATACGTGTAATTAAAACCAACAAACTTGTCAATTTCCCTTGAAAATAGACCCTATAAACACTTAACAACATGCTATTCATCACTGCCAACTTATTTTGACATATTTTCAATAGGAAAGTACAAAAGATATACCTTTCATCTACATATATCAAATATTAACATTCAGCCCATTTTCTTTACTTTTCTTCTCTCTCCATACACATACTCCACACTCTCTCTCCTGTGTGACAGCACACATACATATATTAAAAATGTATGCCCCCCATATACATAGAGGCATACATTTTTATATATCCTTATGTATCATTTTCCTTCCTGAACATTTTTACAGGTCATTACTGCATCACAAGCTTATTATTAAATACATCAATGCTTGTTTTCTAAGAAAGGGAACTTCAGCTGCACAAACATGAAACAATTGTATTCAGGATATTTACCATTGAGACAACACTATTAACTAACAAACAGTTCATGTTCAAATTTCACTGTCATCCAGGAATGTCCATTATAAAAAATACACTGACATTTTAAATAAGTTATTTTTATACATCTATCTCCCATCATACAACGAAAGCTAGTAAGAATTAATGGTGAAATATCTGGGCAAAAGAAATCTGGATTTCTAATGTGCCTTAGAACAATGCAGTCCAAATGCATTTTGAAACTTTCCAAATCCAGTTTTAAAACAATAAGAAAATGTATTCATAGACTAACATTAATTTTCCTTTCTTCCTTTTTTTTTTTTTTTTTTTTTAAAAAAAAAGAAAAGAGACAGAGTCTCACTCTGTCGCCCCAGCTGGAGCACAGTGGAGCCTCCAAGGTCGCATGAGCCACCAACGCCCAGTCTAATGTTGATTTTCTTAATTGCTTTTACTCAAGTTAATTTTCAAGCCTGTTTAACTTAGTATTCTAAATGTTTAAAATACTTAGCTCTGTTTTAACCAAATGAATCTAAACAACTCCATGACAATGGTCAGACTGATTGATAAAAATGATGAACTTTAACACAGTTTTTCTTTTCACAGAAAATCTTGCAAGACCACAAAGAAAAATAAGCAAATCCCCAAAACACAGAGAAAATGTGTATAAAACCCACATTATGTGACCACAACACAAAGAAACCAAGAAATTATAACCAAAAATTAGATAAAATGAATCAAAACACTTGAATTTTAAAAACTCTTATATTGATAAGGAAATGCCAAAAATAATAATTAGAAACAAAAAAACCCCAAAAACTAAACTAGTACTGAAAACGCTGGGATACGCCCAAAGCTGAACTCAGAAATTCACAATCTTGAATCTAAAGAATAAGCAAAAACCAACGCATTTTCAAAGGAAACAATGTTAAACACAGAACTTAGTGAATACAACCCCAAAATCATATTTACTAAGTGATAAATCACATAAAAGCTGGGGCTGGGTCTTTGGATGGTAAATCACCGGCAAACCCAATTAAGGGTCAGGGAGGGTGTGCGTGTGTGTGTGCCTGTGCGTGTGTGTGTGTATGTGTGTATGTGGTAGATACACATTTATATTTAAATATGGAAGTGAAACAAGAGATTCAAAACAATTTTATGCTACTAAATTGTAAATTTTCAGAAATACATCAACTTCCAGGAAGGAAATCGGAAATTACCAAAACTAGTTTAAGAAGTAACAAATACCAGTTTTGGAATAAAGCTGACTAGAACTTTCAATGTAATTAATCATCAAAAAATGCTTTGTCTCTTTTTAACACATTCAGACGCAGTATTTTTTTACCCAGCTGATTATTTGTTTAGATAAACACAAGTAATTTTTAACTGATTCTCATTTTAGATATTTCAGACTTAATTTTCAAACTCTAAAGCTGGACATTCCAAAAAAAGTTACTGCTCATAAGCAATTTTTTCCATACATAAATTTTAGAATCCCAGGTGGACCATTAGAATAAAACATAAACTGACAAGTTTCCTCTAAAAACATTTGAAAAGAATAGTTCCTAAGTGTGCTGATTACTGCAATCACTTGGGAAGCTTTGAATATATATGTACATAGATTCCTAGACCCACCTCAACCCCCCTGGATCTGGGGTTGGGGATAGGACAAGTCAGGAGCCTGCGGTTCTCTACAGCACCTGATGCGATTCTGATGACTGGCCAGGCTTACAAACCAACGCCTTACAGCCTATCGTTTATCTTCCATTCCCACCTCCTCAAGGAGATATTCTGGGGAAGCACAAGCTATAACATGAACCAATATGGAAACGGTATAAATGTGTGACAGAACATTACACAGTTATACACTCTACCAAATGTACAATTTGATAGAAGAAATCAATGATAAACATACATAAAACACACATATATAAAGGTCAATAAATAAGGAAAGACAAGGTAATAGAACAGATCATCTCCCTACATATTTTCCCCATGAATGAACTGGTAACAGTGAGGAGAGGAGGCCAAGGTGCGAGGATCATTTGAGCCCGTAAGTTTGAGGCTCAAAGGCGCTATGATTGTGCCACTGCACTCCACCCTGGGTAACAGAGGTAGATCCCATTTCTTTAAGAGAAAAAAAAGGTGAGGAGAGCATCAATCCTTTGGTAAAAGCAAAAGGAAAAGGAAAAGAAACAATGGTCTTTGAGTAACCAGGACTTTACGTATCTTATGGCTTGGTTTCGAGGACATCTACTGATATTCCAGGAGCCTCTGAACAATCAGAGATCTTACCGAGGTAGCTGGCAGTGGGTTTGCTTTCTTCCAGTTTGTCTTCATCTATGTAATCAACTTTTTCTCTCACCAAATTAAAGATGAGAGATAGTAAGCAAATTTATTTTTAAAATCCTGCCAAGTACACTCAACATTCATGTCCCCTCTATTAAGGCAGCTACTACTTAGCAGAAAGAATAATTACAGAATGAGGTTTCTTCAATGCTGACGTCATCATGTTCATTCCTAAGTGGGAAAGTGGTATGAATTATATAGGGGAAAACACAGGAGTTCAGAAGGTTAACATCTAAATAATTTTTCAGTCAAATGTAGGGTGTTTTAATGTCTCTGAATAAAAACACCTATACTACAATGTAAGAAACTAGCCTCCCTCCCCATCTACCACTCAGGCACTTCAGGAGTTTCCTACAAGATTCTGAAAATGCTGAAGCTATTTTTTACTCAATTATTAATTTCGGATGTTTGGCACAAAAATATGGAGAATGGACATGGGGCAATACAGTTTATAAATGTAATAAAATTTTGTCAAATGGCATTTATCATGTTCTTTATACTTGTATTAGTCATGTGGCACAAAGGAAAAGGATAATACCTACTTTGCTCTATTACCCATTCAAACAGCAATTACATTTGTTTGCTCTTGCTCCAAATTATTAAAGACGGAGAATTTCATTCATTGTACAACACAGCAATATTGGAACACAGTTTCTTATTTATATATGTGTGTGTGCATATGTGTGTGTGTATACATATATATATACATGCATAAAAAATAAGAATAAGGAAGAAACTAATTCTCAATTCTTACAAATCATTTTGCAGGGTCTTCCTTTCTTCAGACTTTCCACGTTTTACTGGCTATGTCAGTAACCGAACTAAATATAACAGCAAAAGTTATTGACAACGGCAAATGATAAAAATAGAAGATTATGCTTTTCCAACCAAGGAAAGAGTTTTGTATTAGGCAAAACATTCATAAAATTCCTACCTCAAAGATTTGTTCAAAATTCTGAAATTCCTGTAATCTTGCCTGAAATCCTTCAGCAAGTGCTCCACCTGTAATGTACAGGCAAAGATTTAAAAACCTAGTATACAGCAAGATATATTTTCTGGCATGCTACAGATTTTATAAATTTTAAATACTTTTTTTCTTTTTTCAGAGATGGAGTCTTGCTGTGTCACCCAGAACTGGAGTGCAATGGCTTGATCTCGGCTCACTGCAACCTCCACCCCCTGGGTTCAAGCAATGCTTCTGCCTTAGCCTCCCAAGTAGCTGGGATTACAGACACATGCCATCACGCCTGTCTAATTTTTGTATTTTTAGTAGAGACAAGGTTTCACTGTGATGACCAGGCTGGTCTCGAACTCCCGACCTCGTGATCCACCTGCCTCGGCCTCCCAAAGTGCTGGGATTACAGGTGTGAGCCACCACACCCAGCCAATTTTAAATATTTTTATATTTAAAAAGGAAATCTATAATCAGTGCATACCACCTTCTGGCATCCCCTGTGCTTTTTGCTTTCTAGCACTAAGAACTTCCTTTGCTGAAACAAAGAAGATACGATTCTGTGCTTCCAAAGCATTTACAACTTTGAGCTCCTCCACCAAGAAATGTAGGCATCTTTCCATGTGCTGTCTGCGTACCTACAGAGAAAAGGGTATTAAAAGAATTCTAATAATTCAAACAAATATAACCAATGACTACAAGCCTATACTAACTTCATTTACACTGCAACAATAAAAATTACCATATAACTAACGACGTCAAGAAATTCTAATAAATGAACTTTGATACTTGATGACAGAAAATCTTTCTCTTAACAATTCTGTCTTTCGAACATTTACTTAAAATTCTGCTGAGCGATGTGACTTATGCCTGTAATCCCAGCACTTTTGGAAGCCGAGGCGGGCTGATCATCTGAGGTCAAGAGTTCAAGACCAGCCTGGCCAACATGGCAAAACCCTGTTTCTAGTAAAAACACAAAAATCAGCTGGGTGTGGTGGCATGCGCCTGTGATCCCAGCTACTAGGGAGGCTGAGGCAGGAAAACTGCTTGAACCTGGAAGGTGAAGGTTGCAGTGAGCTGGGATCACGCCATTGCACTCCAGCCTGGGTGACAGAGCAAGGCTCCATCTCAAAAAAACAAAACAAAACAAAAAATCCCTGCTGAGTTAAGGCCGGGGAGAATGCATTAACCAGGAATTAGGATTGCAGTGTTGGGTTTAAGATGACCACTTGGGCACTGAAGTGCAGATTAAGAGTTAGAATTTAGGGTTTAGTACTAGTCTTTAGCATTATGGCTATGATAAGGTATCTCTAAGTTAAGACTTGCAAAAATTAATCTAAATAGGAATCCTGAAATATCTGAGGAAAAATAATTTGTGAGTGATACTTCCTACGCCTCCAATGATTATATGAGACCTCTATTGAAAGAGCATGACTGTAAGACAACAGTTAATGACAGGAGAATGTAAAACTTGATGTTAAGCAAAATTCCAATTGGGAAGATATGAAAGCAAATAATTTAACATGTCAACAGTGATGGGATAGTTTAGGTTATTTTTATCTTGTCCTCTACATATAATAATTTCGTACTACTATTAAAATCAGATATAGTGTCAAGCAAATTAAATATTATTTATAGTACAAATTCCAGATACTCTAATCTTTTTAAGTTTCTATAATTGGTGTGACTAAAATGCCAAAAAGAAAAGTTGAGGATGCAAATCTCACGAAACTCAATCGGCTGGCAGGAGAATAAATCAACACCAAGCACTCTGGAGAACTCTGGTGCTGTTTCCTAAAATCAAACATGTTGTTAACTTGTAATCCAGCAATTTTGCCTCTAGGTACATATACCCATGGTTTACTAACCTCTGCATTACTGATGTTTTGGATTGGCCAATGTTTGTCTGGGGGCCTGTTCTGTGTCAGAGGATGTATAACAGCATCTCTAACCTCTACTCACTAGATGCCAGGAGCACAAAAGCGCAGTTGTAACAACAGCAGCAACAACAACAACAAAATATCTTCAGATACTGCCAAATGTCCCCTGGGAGTCAAAACTGTCCAAACTCCACAGTGGGAACCACCTAACAAAAATGCACACACAGGCACACCAAAGGACATACACAAGCATATGCACAGAAGCATTCATAACTAAATATAGGAAATTAACCCAAATGCCCATCACTGTGAACAAATCAACTGTAGTAGTCACAGATGGAATACTATACAGCAATGAGAATGCAATACAACACAACTATGCTATGCACAATAATATGGACACATATGATAATTAAATGAAAAAAAAAGATGCAAAAGCAGGTATTACGTGATTCTGTTATATAAAGTTGAACCAGAAAGATTAATTTATGGGGTCAGAAGTCATGATAAGCAGATAATTTCTCCTTGGGAAGTAGGACAAAATGGAATTTGGAAGGGTATTAGTAAGAGGGGGGACTCTCGGGTGTTCAGAATGGTCTGGATCCTGACACAGGTGTGTTAAATTTGTAAAGTTTGCCAGACATGGTGGCTCACACCTGCCATCCCAGAACTTTAGGAGGCCAAACTGGAAGGATCATTTATGATTTATGTATTTTTCTGTTATCTACATTTCAATAAAAACTTAAAAAGAAGTTTCAAGCTTTGAAATAACTAGATAGTGTAACACAATTTTCCCTCAAAGTAACTTCATAACTTGGTCTTCATCATGTACCTACTTTAGGTTTTCTCTAACTATAATCTTTTCATGAAATAGTTCTTAAATTTTCTATTCTTTAAGCTATATTGTTTTCTCAAATAATATACAAGACTGTATTTAAAAACCTACAAAAAAAATAACTTACATCTTCCATGTATTCTGGCTCTGAGGCAGAGGCATCCCAACGATTATTGAGAATGAAAATATTAGGCTTGGAAAGCCGCTCATTCACCTTGTGAAAAAACTGTTTTTCCTGAAAAGCAAAAAAAAACCCCACAGTACGTTCACTATAATTTATATTTATAATTGAAATTTTATTTTAATGAGAAACTGTTAACCATTTAGACAACAGTAATTAACACTACTGACAAAGGATCCCAAAGCACTTTATGAGTATTAACTTTCAAAGATGAAAAAACTGATAAATAACAATTTTTAAAACTCATGTTACAGTTTTGAATATTAGATTATCCAATATAATCTAGACATTAAAGATAGATTCTATTAGATAATCTAGATAGATGTCTAGATAACAGGTTATATTATATTAGATATAACCTATCTAATATAATAAACTCTGGAAAGTTTATTTCAGATGAGTCTGGCTCCAGACATTCTGGATAAATAATCTACTAGGTCTGACAGCAGCTTGAAGTGTACACAGGTAAGCTGAAACCTAGAATATATTCTGGTGAAGCTGGAAATGGCTGGCAATACTGAAAATATAAAAAGACTTGCCTGACAGACGGCAGGGAGAAGGAGTGGTTTCTACTTTACTCAAGAGACTTAAATAAGCATCCTAAAATTTCTGGCACTCATTCTCCCTGAGACTGGCAAATAACCAGAAGCTAGAGCCATCAAGCCCTGTGTCACTAGAGAAATCCAAGGAACTGCACACTATGGAAAGACTAGAAACAGCCCTTCTGCTTCTATGAAAACACAAACCCCTTCATTATGCCTGTTTTTAGAAGTTCTTTCTAATCCATGATTTGGATTTCCTTTGCTTTTCAGAATTAAAAGACACTGTTTCATTTCCTACTACCGAAACACAGTATTATGATTAAATCCTACCGTATTCATTAGTGTTGATTCAGAGTTTGCAACCAAAACGAAGACATCAGCATCTAGGCAAAACTTATCAATCCAGCTATCCAGCTCTGTGGTAACATCTGTGCCTGGACTAATGAGAGTGAAATAAAAATTGTATCATATTTCTTGTCATGAACATCTCCTCTCTCCTGTTTCCATTGATTACTTGAAACAGTCATTTCCATTTAAAAGAAAAACCCATTATCAAAACCAAAATGGAGCCAGGTGTGGTGGCTGGTGTGTGCCTGTTATCCCAGCTACCCAGGAGGCTGAGGTGGGAGAATCACTTGTGCCTAGGAGGCAAAGGTCGCAGTGACCCAAGATCGTGGTACTGCGGCACGGCACTCCAGCCTGGGGCTCAGACCCAGACCCTGTTTCCAAAATAATAATAATGATAATGAAACACATAATAAATGTAGATTAGTCAAAAGCACTGTAAACTATTCTATTAATTACTGAAAAACAAAAATGTAAACTATCCAACAAAGTTATTTTGTGAAACTTTGTCAAGTACCAACTCACTATTAGTTAAGAAAAATATTTATTTAAAGTTATCTAGAGGTCTAGAGTTAGGTAATTTCTAAATCCTAACCACTTACTCAAAATACAGAATTTAAAAAAAAGTAGCTATCCTTAAAATTTCTTGAAATAGAATCAGAATGATGAACTGACACTTTTATGTAACTTATAAAATAAAACCAATACCTCATCTGTTCATAATCTAGCTAATGAGAACAAAGTAGTAACTGAAATGTTTTAATTAATTTTTTTTTTTTTTTTTTTTTGAGATGGAGTTTCGCTCTTGTTACCCAGGCTGGAGTGCAATGGCGCGATCTTGGCTCACGGCAACCTCCGCCTCCCGGGTTCAGGCAATTCTCCTGCCTCAGCCTCCTGAGTAGCTGGGATTACAGGCACGTGCCACCGTGCCCAGCTAATTTTTTTGTAGTTTTAGTAGAGACTGGGTTTCACCATGCTGACCAGGATGGTCTCGATCTCTTCACCTCGTGATCCACCCGCCTCGGCCTCCCAAAGTGCTGGGATTACAGGCGTGAGCCACCGCGCCCAGCTAATTTTTTATACCATATGCTAAAGTAAGCAGTATTATACTATTAAATAAACCTTCAGAGAAAATGCAATCCACATGTAACTTTACCTGTCTACTAACACCAGGTCATCCCTCAAGAGAGCACATTTTGCTTTCGGCCAAAACACATGTACAAGACAGCCAGCTTTCAAGTCTTTGTCCATGTGAAGGGCATGGGCCAGTTGATTAACTGTCTAAAGCATGAGGAAAAGAAGAAAAATAAACTCCACTTGTGATAAAATACAATACAAATTAAAAACACTATAGTACATTTATTTTAGCAAAACAGGTATATAAAAGGTAAAACTCTGAAATAAAAACCTGAGCAATCTTAAGAACCTGAGTTTTTAAATTTCCAAGATGGGGGGAAGAAAATGGTTCCCTCAAAAAGAACTCCAGCAATGGAATCCTAAGCAACACCTGATAAGAATACTGGTTTTGCGAAGTATGTAAGTTCTGGAGTCTATGCTCTTTTTGCTTATTTGTATTTTCTGGTTCTACTGAAATAAATGTCTATGACTTAGCCACACAGAAGAAATGTCATTATTAAAATCGGTTAAAATTAAGTAGATTTTAACATCCCACAGAAAGGAATGAAATCATGTTCTCTGCTGCAACACTGATGGAGCCGCAGGCCATTAACCTAAGTCAATTAACACAGAAACAGAAAACCAAATACTGCATGTTCTCACTTTAAAGTGTGAGCTGGCCGGGCGCAGTGGCTCACATCTGTCATCCTAGCACTTTGGGAGGCTGAGGGGGATGGATCACCTGAGCTCCGGAGTTCAAGACCATCCTAGCCAACATGGTGAAACTGTCTCTACTAAAAACACAAAAATTAGCCAGGTTTAGCAGCATGCGCCTGTAGTCCCAGCTACTCAGGAGGCTGAGGCAAGATAATTGCTAGAACCCAGGAGGCAGAGGTGCAGTGAGCTGAGATCGCATCACTGCATTCCAGCCTGGACGACAGAGTGAGACTCTGTCTCTAAAAAAAAAAAAACTGAGTGCTAAACACTCGGTACACACAGAAATAAAGACGGAACAGTAAACACTGGGAAATTACAGGGGTAAAGTACAAGGTGACAAGAGCTGAAAAACTGTTGAATACTACATTCACTATGTGGGTGATGGGTTCAAATGAAGCCCAGAGCTATGCATCACACACTATATCCATGCAATAATCCTGTACATGTAACCCCTGAATCTAAAATGAGGAGGAAAAGAGTGTGAATAGGACTGAAGAGCACAGATCAGGAAAATGAGAGATGATTTCTTTAAAATAACACAGCACTTTGAGACTGTAAAGTCACGAGAAGTTTGAACTTTAATTTGCTAAAAATCTTAATTACAAAATAATAGCGATTCCTACATTTATATTAATTAAAAGCTTGATTATGAATTTCTTTTCTTTTTGAGACAGTATCTTGCGCCATTGCCCAGGCTGAGTGATCACAGCTCACTGCAGCCTCAACCTCCCAGATTCAAGCAATCCTCCTATCTCAGCCACTTGGGTAGCTGGAACTATAGGCATATGCCACTATGCTTGCCTAATTTTTGTAGAGATGGGATCTCACTATATTGCCCAGGCTGGTCTCAAGCAATCCGACCATCTCAAGAGCTAGGATTGCAAGCATGAGCCACTATGCCCAGCCTTGAGTAGTATTTTCATAAACATCATCTCATTTTTCTAATAAGTGATCTGAAGTGTATGCTTACTCTGAAACTTAAAGATTGAGTCACCTGATTCACATCAGAGAGCAAATTCACAGAACAAGAACCACCCATGACTTTACCTACAGTTTACCAAGAAATAAAAGAACATGGATCTTCAACACTGAACTTTTGTGTTTGTCGAAGAGATCTCTAGACTCAAGAGAAAGTGATTGCAATGAGAAACAGTGCCTTAACCCACTGCTGAGTCCAGAGTCAACAGCTTGCATCCTAATTTGTTTTCCCTTTTATTCTTTTTTTGGCTGAAGCAGTCTACTAGAACTGAATTGAGAATTTTTTTTTTTTTTTTAGACAGAGTCTTACACTGTCATCCAGGCTGGAGTGCAGAGGCACAATCTCAGCTCACTGCGACTTCCACCTCCTGATTTCAAGTGATTCTCCTGCCTCAGCCTCCTGAGTAGCTGGGATTACAGGCGTGTGCTACCACGTCCAGCTAATTTTTGTACTTTTAGTAGAGATGGGGTTTCACCATGTTGGTCAGGCTGGTATCGAACTTTTGACCTCGTGATCCGCCCTTCTCGGCCTCCCAAAGTGCTGGGATTACAGGTGTGAGCCACCACGCCCGGCCTGAAATGAGAAATTTATGAAAGGTAGGGAACTGCCATTGGCCCTCATCTGATAAAATACTTATTCATGAGTATGAATATGCTTACTATATACTCCTGAGGTAAGATAGTTTCTGAAAACACAAATATATATCAAAAACAGATTCCAGGGGCCAATTTCTTAAACAATTCTATCTTAAAAAGACAAATCTGAAGCCAGTCATGGTGGCACATGACTGTAACCTCAGCATTTTGGGAGCCCAAGGTGGGACAAACTTGAGATTAAAAAGCAACAATACTCTTCAATAATGTTAGTCTCACTGGGAGGGTAGATTTAAAACACTTGTAATTCTAAAAAACCTTTAAATTAAGGACAGGTTTTATTCTTCCACTAATTTAGCCATGAAGTAAACAAAAAAAATTTAGAGAACTCAAAATATTTAGTGATGGCTTTTTTTTATTTTTGAGATGGAGTCTCGCTCTGTCACTCTTGCTGGAGTGCAGTGGTACAATCGTAGCTCACTGCAACCTTCGCCTACTGGGTTCAAGCAATTCTCCCACCTCAGCATCCCAAGTAGCTGAGACTCCAGGCGCCTGCCACCACACTTGGCTAATTTTTGTACTTTTACTAGAGATGGGGTTTCACCATATTGGCTAGGCTGGTCCCCAACTCCTGACCTGTGATCTGCCCACCCTGGCCTCCCAAAATGCTGGGATTACAGGTGGGAGCCACTGCGCCCGGCCTATTGATGGCTTTCAAAGAAATATTAACAGTTCTTTTTGGCCAGGTGCCGCGGTGCGTTGCCTGTAATCCTAGCACTTTGGGGGGCTGAGGCAGGCAAATCATCTAAGGTCAGGAGTTTGAGACCAGCCTGGCCAACGTGGTGAAACTCCATCTCTACTAAAAAAATAATAATACAAAAATTAGCCGGGTGTGGTGACAGGTGCCTGAAATCCCAGCTACTCGGGAGGTTGGGGCGGGAGAATCGCTTGAACCCGGGAGGCAGAGGTTTCAGTAGGCTGAGATCACACATGGCACTCCAGCCTGGGCAACAGAGTGAGACTCCATTTCAAAAAAAAGGAATATTAACAGTTCTTTTCATGAGATGTCAGCAATGTAGACATCTATGAAAATGTTATTAAAGAATAAGTTAAGGATATTGTTTCAGGTATATTATGCTGCCAAGGTTAAATATCATACCTTCACACTCTTTTTTTCATCTGATCCTTCTGTCATAAGATAGGCTTTATCTCCATCGGTTCCTTCGACACTTAGGAAGCAATTGGTTATGTGGCCAATCCCACTAGGGAGAACTTTATCCCACAGCATTGCATTTATAACAGAGCTCTTCCCACTGCTTGTCCTGAAGAATATACAAAATCATGAAAAACAAAACAGTAAAAAAATTTGTTCTTTCACTGGGTCTAATATCATTTTTTTAAAAATCCAAATTTTGTTAAAATTTCTTAAGACTGCCCTTTTGCGGCCATCACCTAAGCAGGAGCTGCCAAAAGGAAGTTCAATCCCTTTGTGACTTCCAAACAAAGAATCTCAAAAGGCATTTCAATGCACCTTCCCACATTCGCAGGAAGATTATGTCCCCCCTCTTTCCAAAGAGCTGAGACAGAAGTACAATGTGCGATCCATGCCCATCCGAAACGATGATGAAGTCCAGGTTGTACGAGGACACCATAAAGGTCAGCAGATTGGCAACGTAGTCCAGGTTTACAGGAAGAAATATGCAATCTACATTGAACGGGTGCAGCAGGAAAAGGCTAATGGCACAACTGTCCATGCAGGCATTCACCCAGCAAGGTGGTTGTCGCTAGGCTGAAACTGGACAAAGACCACAAAAAGATCCTTGAACAGAAAGCCAAATCTCGCCAAGTAGGAAAGGAAAAGGGCAAATACAAGGAAGAAACAATTGAGAAGATGCAGGAATAAAGTAACCTTATATACAAGCTTTGATTAAAACTTGAAACGAGGAAAAAAAATTTCTTAAGACTGCATTTTGATGAAAAAATTAACCAGTTGGCTTACACAAATATTAGCAATGTACATTTCAGAAAAAATAAAACAAACGAAAACAAATCCCACTTTCTCATAGTGCTATCCTCAACTTTTCTTTCTTGCTTTTTGTGGCAACTTGAAATCATAGGTCAAAATTCTGTGACACTACTCCTGTCACACAATGGCGTTTAATACCCCATCTCCTGAAGTCTGGCTGGTTTGTGACTGCTTCAACAAATAATGCACGTCAGAAGTGACACTAGGTGGCCAGACGCAGAGACTCACGCCTGTAATCCCAGCACTTTGGGAGGCCGAGGTGGGTGGATCACTTGAGGTCAGGAGTCCGAGACCAGCCTGACCAACATGGTGAAACCCCATTTCTACTAAAAATACAAAATATTAGCCGGGCATGGTGGTGGGCACCAGTAATCACAGCTACTTGGGAGGCTGAGGCAGGAGAATCGCTTGACCCAGGAGGTGGAGGTTGCAGTGAGCCAAGATCAGATCATGCCACTGCACTTCAGCCTGGGCAACAGAGCCAGACTCCACCTCAAAAAAAATAAAAAGACCAGGTCATAAAAGGCAATGCAGCTTCTGTCTTGTTCACTGGAATATATGCACTTGGCACCCTGCCATGTAAAAAGTCCTCTTACCCTGAGTATGCCATGCTGCAAGGAAGCTAAAGGGAGAAGTCTAGGTGGGTGCTCTACTGAACAGCCCTAATCTGTGTCATTCCAGCCCAGGTACCAGACATGTGAGAGGTTATTCCAACCCTCAGTTGTTGAGCCATCCCAAACTTCATGTCTTCTCAGTTAAGGCCCCAGAGTCCATGGAGCAAAGACAAGACATTCCCGCTGTGCCCTATCTGTGTTCCTGACTCACAGAATCAGTGAGCATAATAAAATGGCTGTTAAGAGGCTAAATTCTGGGTAATTTGTTACGCAGTCGCAGTAAAAAGAGCACTTCTAATGGCTCTGAAATGCAAAGAACTCACACTCACTTCAGGGACTTGCTTTCCACTAAGTCAACCCAAGTCCCAGATAACACTGGCAGCCTTTTGGTTCACTGCAAAAAAAAGCATTCTATCTTTTTGGCATATGCTTTACCTCTTTCCTTCAGCATAAGAGGGAAAGAACTTTTCTTATGTTATGGATATTATTCCCAACTCCCTTCCCAGGGAACCTTCTTTCTTTCATGAGCTCAGCATTAGCTTCCACTGCCACTATACCACAACCTGCAAGGACGCCTATCATTGCTCTGAAAATTCATCTTTCTGGACATTTCGTGAAGCCTTGCCATGATCCCCAGGGGGCTGACATGCCAGGTTCAGTACAGAAATGTAGCTACAGCTCATTATTAATCAGGCTGCACCTTGGCCCACTTCCTTGTTGCTAACTGTCATGTAGAACTAGATACAGACGATTTGCACGACCATTCTTCCTTGGATCTCTAACATTAGAATCATAATACTTTTAAGGATAGCTAAAGGATGGCTATTTGTCAGGCCCCAAAATCCAGCAGTTTGAAGACCACCCCCCCCCCACAGAGGAATGGGATGGATCAGCATACAAATACAGCCTAGCTTCATTACCACCCTGTCCATGACTTCATTCTGCAAGTTCCAACCATTTATCAACGATCTCTACACTTTGGACACTCCAAAAACCTTAAAAACCCTAACCTCAAATCCTTGGGGAGATGGATGGAGGTTCCCTCCCATCTCCTCATTTGGTGACCCTAAGATTAAACCTCTTCTCTGCTGCAACCTGGTGTCTCAGCATATCAACTTGCTGCATGCACTGGGCGATGAATCTATCATGGTTACAGTGTGGGGCTCCTGCCCCACACCAAGAATCATCTGGGGAGCCCATTAATGATGCAGATTCCTCAAGTGCACTGTGAAACTAAAGAATCAAGACTCTGGGGGTGCTCTCAGGGTGATTCTTATGTATATTAAAATGTGAGACACACTGTCACCCTGTCTTCCTCAAACAAACAAAAAACAACTGTGGAAAAAGAAACCTTTCTCTTCTACTATCAAAATCAACACAGAACATTTCTAACTACATGTATGGGCATTTTTCCACATGCACAAAGCAGTTTTCCAGCAGACACCAACCGGGTGCCCTACCTTTCAATTCATTTCTACCTTCCTCCAACTCAGGTTCAATGTCGGAACAGCTCACAGAGCTCAGGGAAGCACTATACTTACATTTACTGGTCTATTATAAAGGACATTATAAGCGACACAGACGAGATGCCTGAGCATTCGTACCGTTTCATCATGCCAGTCTCCCAGCAGAAACTTGAGTTTAGTTACCTGGAAGTCCAATCTTGTTCAAGAGTTTTTATAAAGCCTCATTTTTAGCCTGTCCTCCCCCACCCTTCCTGGAAATTGAGGGGCAAATTTCCAATCCTCTAATCCCCTGATCACTGGTCAAAATTCTGTAATCAGGGGATCACTTAGCATTTCAGGTGACCAGTCCCACTCTGAAGTTATTTAGGCGCCCCAACCTAAACTATTCACTAGCATAAATTCAAGTGTCCTCAAAAAGGGCTCATTATGAAAACAAGATATTCCAATCAGGAAATTAGTATGGTTTTAGAAGCTCTGTGACAAGAATGGGACAAAGATCAAATATATATCGTTTTATATCATACCAATGCTTTCTCATTTCCCTTTTATCTGGCTGGCATTTCTTTTTTTGAGATGGAGTCTAGCTCTGTGGCCCAGGATGGAGTGCAGTGGTGTGATCTCAGCTCACTGCAACCTCTGCCTCCTGGGTTGTGGCAATTCTCCTGCCAAGGCCTCCCAAGTAGCTTCAATTACAGGTGTGTGCCACCATACACAGTTAATTTTTCTATTTTTAGTAGAGATATAAGACAGTTTATTAGGCTGCTCTACTGGTTGTTTTAGCAAGGTAAGAGAAGTATCAAAGATCACTTGGTGACTGAGTGCCATTCACTGAAGTGGGTGTTTGGAAATTAAGTTTAGGTCAGGACAAAAGCAACTGCATTTTTTGCCATTGTATTTTAT
>NW_022436978.1:21744712-21786063 GCF_009761245.1 Sapajus apella
CGGAGGTTGCGGTGAGCCGAGATCGCGCCATTGCACTCCAGCCTGGGCAACAAGAGCGAAACTCCATCTCAAAAAAAATAAATAAATAAAAGAAAATAAAAACAAAGAAAGAGCTCTGTGAAGTGTTGAAGGACATAAACAGGGTGCTTTAACAGACAATAACCGAGAAGGAATAATTTAGATAGAGTGGTCAGAGAAGGTACCCAAGTTAATAACATTTGGGATGAAATATGAAGAATGAGAAGGCATCAGACACAGAACAAGGGAAGCAGAATCGTACGCGTAGGTAATTGCAAGGGCAAAAGCCCTCAGACAGGAAATAGCTTAGAAGACCTATGAAATTAGTTTGGTAAATATATGCCACTGCTGGTATACAGCACATGATACCTGAATAACCAGTTATGGAGCTGGTCATTTGTCTTTGTATATATAAGCTGTTGACAGAGATCACCCTCTCACTCTGGATAGTTACACCAAGGTAATGATGCTTTCTACTCTCCCTCTGGAAATGATGGAGTTGAAAATTCTGGAAGACCTACCTGATCACTGCCCTTTATTACCCCCATAATCCTTACAACCTGTGAACCTGATAATTGTCAACCTTAAGAAAGACACCAGAGAAAACCATCTCTAAATTGGCCAGGTGCAGTAGTTCATGACTGTAATCCCAGCACTTTAGGAGGCCGAGGCAAGCAGTTCACTTGAGGTCAGGAGTTCGAAACCAGCCTGGCCAACATGGTGAACTGTCATCTCTAATAAAATTTAAGAATTCGGCCGGGTGCAGTAGGTAGTTCACATCTATAATCCCCCAGCACTTTGGATGGCCAAGGTGGGTGGAACACCTGAGGTCAGGAGTTCAAGACCAGCTTAGCCAACATGGTTAAACCCCATCTCTACTAAAAATACAAAAATTAGCCAGGCATGATGGTACATGCCTGTAATCCCAGCTACTCGGGAGGCTAAGGCAGGAAAATCGCTTGAACCCAGAACATGGAGGCTACAGCGAGCTAAGATTGTGCCACTGCACTCCAGCCTGGTGACAGAGTGAGACTCTGGCTCACAACAAAAAAAAAAAAAAAAAAAAAAGCTGAGTTCATGGGAACAAAAATAAGGATTATAATCTAGAATGCATGGAATGGCATACCAGTGCATTCAGTGAAGGTAAGAGGAGTTTCTATTAGCAAAAAGAGATTTACATAAGCTGCCTAGAAACAGAGTTCATTGGCCTGGAGTGGTGGCTCACGCCTGTAATCCAAGTACTTTGGAGGTCAACACGAGCAGATCACCTGAGGTCGGGAGTTCAACTCCAGCCTGACCAACGCAATGAAATCCCGTCTTTAAAAAAAATTAAAAAAAAAAAAAAAAAAAAGAAACAGAGTTCATTGGTTCCAGAGGTTCAATGCCAGTTATTGTCAGTTCATTGGTGAAGATGCCATTATCGGGCAAGAGCCCTCCTGAGAACATTTTCAGTCCTAAAGTATGTATACTGATAAGTCTTATCAAAGCAGAAGATTTGAAAGAATTTCTAGAAAGTCCTTGGAAACGGAAACGGTTATCTCAGACATGTACACAAGAGCCTCTTTCCTTTCAGCCTTCTAGGCCTGTCTAGGTTGGACATAGGTGATTTCATCCTAGCATCCGGAACTTTCAAATAATCAAAGTAAACTTAAACAAGTAAACCACAAATTATGCTTATCATTTATCTGTATTTCCATTCTCGAAGCTGGCTAAGAGCTAATTCTTAGAGATGAGAATCCTTAAAGGGTAAAAATATGACTGACCTTCATAAAGCTTCATTTTATACCAGGAGGTAAGAGACGCACATTCTTTCACATGCTAACTAACAGCTTTAACATTCAACACAGGCAGAAACTTGCGGGCTTGGGAGAGAATGGGAGAAATATAACTTGTGGAAACATCAGACACAAAGCTGATTCCCAGAAACTAATCTTAGAAATAGTAAGTAATGAATACCTGCCAAAAAATGCCACCTTCATGTGCCTCCGAGATAGCACCTCAGCAATGATGGAAAGCTTGTCTTTATATCCCTGTATTTCTGCCAGATCATCCTCAGTGGCTATTCCATCAAGCTCTGGATTCTTACATGTTGCTGTAAAATTGAAATGGAATTAGAACAGCGATAGAAATGAATATTAAGTTAGCTTTATAATGGAATACCTAAGACTGTATGTATTCTGGCTTCATGTTAACACGCCAGCCACAGTATCTGAATGTTTGCTAAAAGGTGCATGCTCTGTGGCAACGGGTCATAAGAATCCTGCCCAAAAGAATGTCAAGAACATGAAAAGTTGCAAGGGTACCGTCAAAAGCATACTAGGTCTCAAACGTACAAACTACCCCGAAACAAGAACACACTTCTAAAGAGAAAAACTAGAATCTAACACTGACCTAGTATTGTTCCACCCTGACTGGATATTAAGATCTTGAGCTCAGGAGGTGTCACATACTGATAAAAAAGTCAGGTTTGAATAGGAGCCCCTCAGAAATTAAGACATATTTCAAGGTCTCCAAGTTAGGAAAAACTTTGCTACTTTACCACGTTCTATCTGATTCCCACAGGAATGAGGTGAAACAGCTCATTTAACACAAAGACAAGGAAGAGAATTACAGCTTGTAGCCTGTCCACAGCCATAGCACACCTAATGCACTGATTCATCAGATTGTATCCCACTCTCATTCTCATCAGGTTTAGAGTTTTAACATCCCAGCCCTCACCTCTCCTCCATGGCTAGAGGTAGTTGAAAACACCCGGGTTTGAAAAGTAGAAACATCTTTCAGTTTTGTTTATAATTCAGGAATAGGAGATAACCTGATGTTTACATTCTTATCACCTCTTTATGAAGGTAAAGACATGAAGATTCATTTGGGCTGCGGGCTCATGCCTATAATCCTAGCACTTTGGAAGGTCGATATAGGCAGGTCACTTGAGGTCAGGAGTTCGTGACCAGCCTGGCCAATATGGTAAAACCATCTCTACTAAAAATACAAAAATTAGCTGGAAATCACTTGAATCCGGGAGGCAGAGGTTACAGTGAGCAGAACGGAGATCATGCTACTGCACGCCAACCTGGGCAACAGAGTGAGACTCTGTCAAAGAGTCATCTGGCTATCTGAACAATTCTAATTAGAGACAAACACTGCTACTTAAAACTTACCCAGTATACATCCAATTAAGCTTTTCCTTTCTCACCATACTTTTCTAATGCATTAATAAAATATGTGCAATTTGGTGAATAATGGACAGACTAGTTTAAGTATCATTACATTTATTTTTGCTCATTTTTCCTGATTTATCTGCTTTGTCTCCTTTCTGCAACATTTTTACTGACGTTCTAAAACCAGTAAAACTGAATTCAGGCCGGGCACGGTGGCTCACGCCTATAATCCCAGCACTTTGGGAGGCCGAGACGGGTGGATCACGAGGTCAAGATCACGAGGTCTCGACCAGGTCGAGACCATCCTGGTCAACATGGTGAAACCCCGTCTCTACTAAAAATACAAAAATTAGCGGGGCATGGTGGCGCATGCCTGTAGTCCCAGCTACTCGGGAGGCTGAGGCAGGAGAATTACTTGAACCCAGGAGGCGGAGGTTGCAGTGAGCCGAGATCGCGCCCTTGCCCTCCACCCGGGGAAAAAAGAGAGAAACTCCGTCTCAAAAAAAAAAAAAAAAAAAAAAAAAAAAAACTGAATTCAGATTCTAAAGCTGCCATTTCACTAGTGCCTAGTACAGTGCATACTCTATAACAATACACATTTAACTTCATTTTCACTTCCTATCAATTTTTTTTAGAAAAAAAATATTTTCCCAAAGAAAATTATGCCAGCTCAAATTATTTCCTAGTTGGAAACAAAGATTCTATACCACTATTTTTTTTTCCCCTCATTCAGCACTGAATTACGTCAAGTCTGGTGTTGGGGATACCATGAGCCCTAGGCTCCTGCCCTAAAGCAGCTCAAAATCTGGTAAGAGAGGGCTTCGAGAGACACCATCTCAAAAAAAAAAAAAAAAAAAACGGTTAATTCTGCCAAAGGTTTCCCCACTGTCGCTGGCAAATTTACAAAATCTTTCCCTTTCCACTGCATAGTTGAGAAGTACACAATCTTTTTTTTTTTTTTTTTTTTTTTGAGATGGACTCTCACTCTGTCGCCCAGGCTGGAGTGCAGTGTGAGACCGCGGTTTACTGCAACCTCTACCTCCTGGGTTCAAATGGTTCTCCTGCCTTAAGCCTCCCAAGTAGCTGGGATTACAGGCGTCTGCCATCCTCCCCAGGTATAATTTTTTGTATTTTTGCTAGAGACCAGGTTTTGCCACATTGGTCAAGCTGAATTCCTGACCTCATGTGATCACTCATCTTGGCCTCCCAAAGCGCTGGGATTACAGGCGTGAGCCAGGGTACCAGGCCGAGAGGTGCATAATCTTAACAACCAGAAAAAACTTTCAACAGTTATCTCCAAAAACGTAATCCCTACTGAGATGTTCCTCATCACCTTTAATAGTTATGAAACTCTTTTGCCCCCATTTCCACTGCAACTCAGCCTCATTTGAGAGAATGAGACAGGCCTGAGGTCTGGGTTTAATTGCTAAGTTGGGGAAGAGACAGGCATAATGGTTAAATGGGGACTGCCTGATTTTTTGTCTGGGCACTTACTAGCTGTGTGATCTTGGGCAAGCTGTTTAACTTTTCTGTGCCTTGGTTTCTTCATCTTTAAATGACTAAGATTAGTACCCGCCTAGTGGTGATGAAAATTAAATGAGCTATTAATATACTAAAGTTCCTAGTTGTTATGAATACCATTGAATTTTCGTCTTCTGGAGGGTAGAAATGGGTTTTATTCATTATCGTAATTCTTAGAGTATACCATACAATGCCCTCTATGTGTGCTCAATAACTAACACTGAAAGAATAAGCAGTTTTATATTTTCAACAGTAATTATTTTAAGAACTTAAGAAGAACTAACCTTCAACAAAATGTGATCCTTCAGTAACAAACTCCAGTAACTGGTCAAAGATTGCAGTAATCGCCTTCTTAGCCAGCACAAAGTGCTTCAGTGGAGAAACAGTTTCTGCCATTATGCTGCTAAATAAAGTCAGAAAAGCACAAACTGAAGTGGATGATAGACATGCAACTGATGACACACCAGTGACATTCACCAACTCCCCAACAGAATAAATTAGGCTGGCAAAATGTTTTCGGGCAATTTTTTTTTTTGGCAATGTTCTAGTCAGACAACTAGAGACGACTTTTGAACATTCCGCTAAAATAAGTGAAATCTATTAGACAAAATCTTGGTTGCAATTTCTACCCAATTTCCATTTGGTGAAGAAGAAACTAATTGTGGCTAAGATTGTCACTGCATGTGACTCTGAAGTACTTCAGGACACAGGGTGAGAGGAAGCCAAGTTCACAACAAATAACCAAGTGATTAAGTTTCTCCACCTGGAGCTAGTCTAGGTGGGTAGGAGTGGATATGCAGAGTGAGGAAATCCCAAGATCACAATACGAGACTGAAATTTAGAAAGAACTTCAGGCCGGGCGCAGTGGCTCACGCCTGTAATCCCAGCACTTTGAGAGGCCGAATCACGAGGTCAGGAGTTCGAGACCAGCCTGGTCAACATGGTGAAACCCCGCCTCTACTAAAAATACAAAAAATTAGCTGGGCGTGGTGGTGCGCGCCTGTAATCCCAGCCACTCGGAGGCTGAGGCAGGAGAATCACTCAAACCCGGGAAGCGGAGGCTGCAGTGAGCCGAGGTCGCTCCAGGGCACTCCAGCCTGAAGTCAGAGCGAGACTCCGTCTCAAAATAAAAAAAAGGACGGAGTTCGACACTACAGATGAGGAGGTAAGGCTTAGAGAGTACATTAACGCTTCCAGCCAAAATACCAGAAACTTCAAAACGACCTCAGTTGATTTTTTTTCTCTTTTTTTTTTCTTTTCTTTTCTAGGATCTAAGTTTTAAAAACACTTCCCGTGGTGGTATCTCAAGAAAAAGACACCAAAGACAGTGACACCCGGTCTAATCCCGGTGTGGACACGGAAAGCCACGGCGGCCACGAAAGCGGATTCTTCCCGAGGGTCGGGAAACGCCGCGCGGAGCAGCCGCCCGGGAAAGGCTCCCACCTCCCCGCACCCCGCCCCGCGCCCGTCCAGGTCCGGCCCCCGACTCCCGCCCCCAGCTCGGCCTCGCGGGCTCCGCTCGGCCGACAGTTCGCTCCCTCGTTTCCCACAGGACGCGGCGGCGGCGCCTCGTCACAGAACGCCGCGTCCCCGGCTCCTGCTCCCTGTCCTCAGCCGCTCGAGGGTCACTCCGAGCGCCGCAAACGCGCTGGAGGTCAAGGCAGCCGACACTCACAGTCTCCGCCCCGACTACCGCCCGGCAACAGCAGCTCGGCCGCAGGCCCCGAACGGCCTCATCTTCCCGGGAAGTTAGCAGCGGAGAGGAGGCGGGGGAATGGCGGAGGGATCACTTCCGGCCTCTCGCCTCCGCTGTTTTGTTTGGCTCCGGGGCCGGAAGTGCGTCTCTACCAGGCGCCATTTTCCTTAAGGGCAGAAGGCAAGCTTGCTGTGGGCAGGAGCTGCTGCCAGGAGCGTGATTTCCGTTCCCGCTCCAACTTCTCC
The DNA here is from genome assembly GCF_009761245.1 of Sapajus apella. Classification (NCBI taxonomy): domain Eukaryota; kingdom Metazoa; phylum Chordata; class Mammalia; order Primates; family Cebidae; genus Sapajus; species Sapajus apella. The sequence goes on from NW_022436978.1 coordinate 21,751,351, forward strand.
CCCAAAGTGTCCAAGCCTCTGCCCAGCCTAGGCTTAGCCAGTTTCCAATGACGGTTGTGGCTGATGCCTGTAATCGGCACGTTGGGAGCCCAAAAGGGGTGGAGTATCTCTTAAGTCCAGGAGTTGGAGACCCGCCCCCACCCCCAGCGTCTCTACAAAATAAAAGAATGAAAAGTTTAAAAAATTTAAAAGCCGGCCGGGCGCGGTGGCTCACGCCTGTAATCCCAGCACTTTGGGAGGCCGAGGCGGGTGGATCACGAGATCAAGAGATCGAGACCATCCTGGTCAACATGGTGAAATCCCGTCTCCACTAAAAAGACAAAAATTAGCTGGGCATGGTGGCGCATGCCTGTAATCCCAGCTACTCAGGAGGCTGAGGCAGGAGAATTGCCTGAACCCAGGAGGCGGAGGTTGCGGTGAGCCGAGATCGCGCCATTGCACTCCAGCCTGCGGAACAAGAGCGAAACTCCGTCTCAAAAAAAAAAAAATTTAAAAGCCTAGCGAGGCGTCGTGGCACACACCCGTGGTCCCAGCTTCTTCGGATGCTGAAGTGGGAGGATCGCTTGGGCCCAGGGCTGCAGTGAACTGTGATTTATCGCACCACTGCACTCCAGCCTGGGCAACAGAGCGAGACATTGTCTACAGATCAAAAAAATCAGAGGAAATCCAGATCATATTACTCTCTGAGTTTAAAAGCTTTCCAACAGCTTGCCATTATACTTAAAATTATAGCTTCGGATCGTAACCGTCCAAGGAAGGGGTTCACCTTGCCCGCTGCCTGTAGAGAACTGATTCAAGACAGGGGAACTGCAATAAAGAGTAATCCACGCAGAGCCCTCTGTGCGGGAGACTGGAGTTTTATTATTAATAAAATCGGTTTCCCAAAGCAGCATTCTTGGAGCAGAGTTTTTAAGGACAATTTGCTGGGGGAAGGGGCCAGTGAGCCAGGAGTGCTGATTGGCCAGGGATGAAATCACAGGGAGTGGAAGCTGTCCTCTTGCTCTCAGGCAGTTCCTGGGTGGGGGGACAGTGGATCAGATGAGCCAGTGTATCCGTCTGGGTGAAGCCAGCTGATCCATCCGTTCTGAGCACAGGTAGTTGAAAAGGGAACGTCTACTTTATTTTGTTTGAATTTTAAAAATCATGATGGTATCCTTTTATTACTCCTGTGCTTAATAATTATATTTAATATAATTACTGTATTTTGAAGAAAGACGGACATATTAGATGCTATAAATTATAACACGGTAATTAAATGTTTAATATAGTAATAAGAAATTTAATCCATTGCCTTTTTTGTGTGTGTGGAACAAACATATCACCAAAAAACCAGGAGAGTAAACACAAAGAAGGAAAAGAATTAAAATATAAAAGCTAAAACCAACATAAATATTAACAAAAACTAATGTTATTTGAAAGAAATTATCAATTTGATGTATCACTGCCAAATTTGTTCAAGAACATAAAAAATGTGAGAAGACACAGATTAAGGGCAGAATAACTATAGATAAATAATATAAATGCCAATAAATTGAAAAGGTAAGATGAAGTATAAAATCTGGGAAAACATCAAATACCAAAATTAGCCTGAGCAAAAATAGAAAACTCGAATAGGCTAAATTTCCCACATATACAAAAATTGCCAGGTCTAGATGATTTTAGGGATAACTTTCTACCACGTTTAAAGAAAAGATTTATCATACTTCATATAGATTTCTGCAAAGCTTAGAGAAAGAGAATACACCAATGCATTTTTAATTTTTTTTTGAGACAGAGTTTCACTCTTTTTTCTCAGGCTGGAGTGCAATGACATGATCTCAGCTTACTGCAGCCTAGGCCTCCGGGTTCAAGTGATCCTCCTGCCTCAGCCTTCGGAGTAACTGGTATTACAGGCACAGGCCTCTATGCCTAATTTTGTACTTTTTAGTAGAAATGGGGTTTCACCATGTTTCCAGGCTGTCTCAAACTCCTGACATCAGGTAATCCACCCACCTTGGCCTCCCAAAGTGTTGGGATTACAGGCATGAGACACCGCGCCAGGCCCCCAGCGCATTTATGAGATTTAAAAAAACCTAGATATCACACTGGATAAGGAGAGTACAAGTAGAGAAAATCACACAGGCTGGGTGTGGTGGCTCGTACCTGTAATCCCAGCACTTTTGGAGACGGAGGCGGGCGGATCACCTGAAGTCAGGAGATCAAGACCAGCCTGGCCAACATGGTGAAACCCCGTCTCTACTGAAAATACAAAAATTAGCTGGGCATGGTGGCACACGCCTATAATCCCAGCTACTCAGGAGGCTGAGGCAGGAGAATCGCTTGAACCCGGGAGGCGGGTTCAGCATGTTGGTCAGGCTGGTCTTGAACTCCCGACCTCAGGTGATCCGCCCGCCTTGGCCTCCAAAGTGCTTGGATTACAGGCGTGAGCCACCATGCCCGGCCTTTTTTTTTTTTTTTTTTTTTTTTTTTTTTGAGATGGAATTTTGTTCTTGTTACCCAGGCTGGAGTGCAGTGGCACAATCTCAGCTCACTGCAACCTCTGCCTCCCAAGTTCAAGTGATTCTCCTGCCTCAGCCTCCCGAGTAGCTGGGATTACAGGCGCATGTCATCACACCCGGTTTAGAATATTTTTTTAATCCAAGTAGGGCTTTCCTAGGAATATAGAGGTCATCAAATAGAAATCAATATAATCCATAATATTGACAGACTAAAGGAGGAAACCCACATTTATCTGAATACATGGAGAAGTATTTGCTAAAGTTGAATACATATTTATAGTAAGCTCTAATATGTATTTATTATTTATTTGCTATAAGCAAAGCCCTAATATTTACTTATTTTTTTAAAATTATTAGCTGTTTCTCTTTATTTCCCTTGTTCTCTGCCTACGCTTACCCAAGCCCTAATATTTAAAGCATGCTGTTGCTATTAAAGTATGTGATACTTCTGGAGGAACAAACAATGGAATATAATTGCATAAGACACAGGTTTATATGCCAACTATGCACATGGGGAGTTGCTGTTATATGATAAAACTGGTATTATGAATCACTGGGTAAGATGAATTATTTCGTAGCAGTGGAGAAATTGGTTCACTTGAATTAACAAAAATAAAGTTTGAGTCACATCTATAAACAAATTCAGATGGGTGTAAGACCTAAACATAAAGAGTAAAACCAGAAAATTAGAAAAACATGTAGGAAAATAATTTGGGGACATTGTAGTTGGAAAGAATTTTGTAAAATTAAGAGGCAGGAGGTACAACATAAAAGGGAAAATGTAATGAATCTATTTATGTTATATTTTAGGATTTCTGCTCAACAAAAGACATCAATAACAGACATATAGGGAATCTATTTTTTGCAGTATATACTGCCAACAAAAATCAATATTTAAAAATAAAGAACTTCTGAAAATTGAGCAGAAAACCCAACAGAAAAGCAGACAAAGGATAGGGAGAAGCAGTTCACAAAATGAAAAGTTAAAACTACTAATAAGCACATTAAAATAGTCTCAACCTTGTTAGTAATCAGATTATGCAAATTTGAACAATAATAATGTACTACTTTATACCCTTAAGATTTAGAGCACTTGGCTTGATAGTAGATATTCCATACCTGTTGGTTAAATCGAAGTGCAGTAAAATAGAAGTTTGTTTTTGTTTTTGAGACGTCCCACTCAGTCGCCCAGGCTGGAGTGCAATGGCATGATCTGGGCTAACTGCAATCTCTGCCTCCCGAGTTCAAGCCATTCTCCTGCCTCAGCTGCCTGAGTAGCTGGGATTACAGGCATCCACCATCATGCCAGGCTAAGTTTTGTATTTTTGTAGAGATGGGGTTTCAACATGTTGGCCAGGCTGGTCTCAAACTCCTGACCTCAGGTGATCCACCCACCTCAGCCCAAAGTGCTGGAATTACAGGTGTGAGCCACTGCACCCGACCTGTAAAATAGAAGTTTTTAAGGTCCAAAAAAAAAAAGTTTTTAAGGAAGTGGGTGTCCAATCTTTGGCTTCCCTGGGCCACATTAGAAGAAGTATTGTCTTGGTTCACACATAAAACACATTAACACTAACAATAGCTGATTAATTTTCTTTAAAAATTACAAAAAAATCTTGTAACATTTTAAGAAAGTTTACAAATTTGTGTTGGGCCATGGGTTGGACAAGCTTGGTTTAAGGAGTTGCAGAACCCATGGACTATTTAAGAAAAACTTAGTAACATTGTATCTGTCGTTCATGGTCACAGTCACACAATTTACAGCTATCAAACAGGGATTACAAATCAGTTACGTGCTTTTGTCCTTTATTTTTTAATATGTTATTTTCTCTAAGTGTTTGGTATGACATTCCATAAAAAATACAGGGCACATTTTAACTTTAAAGAAAATTATTTGAAGAGTGGTAGGGAGTTTTGCATGTTTATTCTACCTTAAAAAGCATTTGACTAATGATGTTAGAAGATCATTTTTCTGAAGTATAAACAAGAAGTTTAATTTGGAATTCTGTATTCTCCAATTTCAGTCATTCATGTATCACCTACCCAGTTTTTTTTTCCATATCCATCTATGACTATTATTATTTACTTCATATTTTTCGCCAATTCACTTTTCTTAAATAACGTTATCCTAAGTAAAAATACTCATGAATCAAAGTGTTCTGCCAATTAAATTTTATACCATATAATTTACAACGATGAAAGTAAAAACTATGTATCATATATCATTATTGTTATTATTACTGGAGACAGGGTCTCGCTGTCTGCCCACGCTGAAATGTGGTGGCACAACCAATAGCTCACTGCAGCCTTGAACCCCTGAGCTTAGCAATCCTCTCACTTCAGCCTCCGAAGTAGGTGGGACTAACAGCACACACCATCATGCCTGGCCAACTTTATTTTAAATTTTTGTGTAGGTGGGATCTCACTATGTTGCCCAGGCTGGCCTCAGGCAATCCTCCTGCCTTGGCCTCCCAAAGAACTGGGATTATAGGAGTGAGCCACCACACCCAGACACAATTATTTTTATATGTTTTTCACTTTACGAATATAGACTATATCTCTGAGGTTTGTCCCAGATCTAACACTGTGTCAGCCTGTGTTAGGCAGGTCCTTCTACTTCAGCATCTTAGTTGCTCACTAACAATGGATGAATGCCATCAGGAATTTAAACAGAATATTGCAGCCATAAAGAAGTTATTAAGATCTGTGCCATGGCCGGGAGCGGTAGCTCACGCCTGTAATCCCAGCACTTTGGGAGGCCGAGGCAGGCGGATCATGAAGTCAAGAGATCAAATCCATCCTGGCCTACATGGTGAAACCTCGTCTCTACTAAAAATACAAAAAAAAAAAAAAAAAATTAGCTGGGCGTGGTGGTGCACACCTGTAGTCCGAGCTACTCGGAAGGCTGAGGTAGGAGAATTGCTTGAACCCAGGAAGTGGAGGTTGCAGTGAGCCGAGATCGCGCCACCGCACTCCAGCCTGGCGCCTGGCAATGGAGCGAGACTCTGTCTCAAAAAAAAAAAAAAAATCTGTGCCATAATGTTCTGTTTGAAATCTAAAATACACACATTCAAGATTTACAAATTCAGCACAAACTGATGCCAGGCAGGTATATATAAAATATTTACAGGGTATCCAAGCAAGTGATGTGGGTTATGGCATGAAGGGAGTAACTTAACAGTCTGGAGAACAGATAGAAGAATCAAAACAAATCTCTTCTGTCTTAGTCAATATAGGCTATGAAAACAATGTACTGTACACTGAGTGGCTTCTAAACAACAGAAATTTCTCAAGTTCTGGGGGCTGGAAGTCCGAGACCAAGGTGCTAGCATGGTTACGTTCTGGTGAGGCTCTCTTCCCGGTTGCAAACTGCTGACTTCTCATTGTGTCCTCACATGAAAAAAGGGTGAGAGCTCTCTGGGGTCCCTTGTATAAGGGCACTAATCCCATTTGAGAGGACTCCACTTTTGTGACCTAATCATCTGCCAAAGGCCTGATCTTCTAATACCATCACATTGGGGATTAGGATTTGAGCACAGAAATTTTGAGGGGGATATGTTTACTTCATAGCAACTTACCTTGTTATGAACACTTTAATCTTTTGAAACTTTCTGAAAACCCAAGTAAGATGAGTTATAAAGATAACAGTAATCAGCCATAGAATATAATTTCAGAAATGTGGATTTAAAAAAAGATGAGTAAGGCCGGGCCCTGTGGCTCACGACTGTAATCCCAGCACTTTGGGAGGCTGAGACAGGTGGACTGCTTGAGCCCAGGAGTCTGAGGCCTAACTGGGCATCTCTAAAAAAAGAAAAACAGAAAAAGACAAATAATGCCATTCTGGACATAACCACAAATGAACAGGATAAGCAGGAAACTTGGGAATTCTGTATTCTCAAATTTCAGCCAATCAAAATCCAGAACAGCATGGTAAATAGTCTTAAAAGAAAAAAAAATTACTGACCAGAAATTACAATTGCTGAATATGATTCCAATGTTTGATTTCAGCTTTACTTTGAAGAGTAAAGGCAAAAGTATCAATAATTCACCTGCAGTATTTTTCAGTAGTGGATACACTCTGGACAAGATACTAAAAACTAGAACACTTTTTGAGTTTTCATTCAAAAATGTATTATTCATTACATTTTAGGAACATAATTCATTCAGCTCATTATTTCCAGTAAGGGAAAAAAGATCAGGTTAGATTCATTTGTCTATTTAAAAACAACAAATAACACTTTTTTTTTTTTTTTTTTGAGATGGAGTCTCACTCTGTCACCTGGCTGGACTGCAGTGGTGCCATCTTGGCTCACTGCAACCTCCACCTCCCGGGTTCAAATGATTCTCCTGCCTCAGCCTTTTGAGTAACTGGGACTACAGGCGCGTGCCACCACGCCCAGATAATTTTTGTATTTTTAGCAGAGATGGGGTTTCACCATGTTGGCCAGAGTGGTCTTGATCTTCTGACCTCATGATTCACGATTAGTAGACAAGATTAGTAGATACTACAATATTCTATTCTAGCAATATAAGAAAACTGTTTCTTTTTAGACTGAATAAATTACTCTTCACAAATTTATTTTGGGTTCAGATGGTTACGACTTTAACACCAAAGTTACTAAGAAGAATTAACATAGTAAGGAATTGCTGGTGACTGGTGCTTTAGTATGGAAATTCTTTATCCAGAAAATTATTTTCCAAATCACTAGTACAAAGTAGATTCCTAACAACTTTTAACAGTTTTAAAATCTTAGTTTTTTTAAAATATATATATCTATTTTATTGCACTTTAGGTTCTGGGGTACATGTAAAGAACATGTAGGATTTTTGCATAGGTACATACATGGCAATGTGGTTTGCTGCCTCCATCCCCATCACCTGTATCTGGCATTTCTCCCCATGTTATCCCTCCCCTACTCCCTACCCCCCACTGTCTCTCCCCCAGTCCCTCCCCACAGGCCTCCATGTGTGATGCTCCCCTCCCTGTGGCCATGTGTTCTCATTGTTCAACACCCGCCTATGAGTGAGAACATGTGGTGCTTGATTCTCTGTTCGTGTGTCAGTTTGCTGAGAATGATGGTTTCCAGGTAAAATCTTAGTTTTTAAACTTACAAATTGGACATATAACCTCTTAGCTTTGTATTTGTCTTAAACCATGAATGTACACATTTCTTAGATGTGAATGTTGCCTTAAAATATTAATTTATGGAAAGCCAAATTATATGTAATCCCATAAACTCAGTGCCGTAATAAAAGTTCTCTTGTGACACTCTGTCTTCAGTTATCAGTACTGAGGTTAAAAGTTACAGGCAAAGGAGTATATATCCCAGGATTTCTGTTTTATTTATTGGGATGAAACTGTTAATTGTAAGGTATACCTGACTAACCAAATTTGCTTTTCCCTTGAGTTTAATAATTAAGTTGGTCTTAACTATGTCTTTTCACTTAAATTTCTTTTTTTTTTTTTTTTGAGATGGAGTCTCGTTCTGTAGCCGAGGCTGGACTGCAGTGCAGTGATTTTGACTCGCTGCAACCTCTGCCTCCTGGGTTCAGGCAACTCTCTTACTCAGTCTCCCAAGTAGCTGGGATTACAGCCACCCACCACCAAACCCAGCTAATTCTTGTATTTTTTTTTTTTTTTTTTTTTTTTTAAGAAATGGGGTGTCACTATGTTGGCCAGGATGGTCTCGATTTCTTGAACTCGTGATCCGCCCAACTCAGCCTCCCAAAGTGGTGGGATTACAGGCCTGAGCCACTGTGCCCGGCTCTAATTTTTGTATTTTTAATAGAGCCAAGGCTTCACCATGTTGACCAGGCTGGTCTTGAACTCCTGACCTCAGATGATCCGTCCACCTCGGCCTCCCAAAGTGCTGGGATTACAGGCCTCAGCCATCCTGCCTGGCCAACATATGATCTTTTTAGGCATTAAAATTCCATTAAAAAAATTAACACAATAGCTTGGAAAATATATTAAGTCTTTTGTAAAAGGTAGTAAGACAAAGTAAGGTTAATGGAAAAGTGCCAGGATTAAGTAATTCAATGCTTTGTAAATCAGATTTAAGAACTGGGAATAGTGCTAGCGTATTTAAAAAAATTTTTTAAACGCCTGCAACAATTCAGCAATTACCTAACAATAGATTATAAAACCTGTGAAACTGACAAATTACTTAACATATTATTCAGAGAAATGTAAGAAAGGTGATTTAAAATGGTAAAACTGGCAAATTTATAAGCAGGAAAAGAAGAGGATTTTTAGTGAACAACCATTTTCTATTTCTGGGATACAGAGAAATTTTTTGGAATTTCAAAATAACTCATTGTAAGGTGAAGTGTTTTTTTTTTTTTTTGAGACGGAGTTTCACTCATGTTACCCAGGCTGGAGTGCAATGGCGCGATCTCGGCTCACCGCAACCTCCGCCTCCTGGGTTCAGGCAATTCTCCTGCCTCAGCCTCCTGAGTAGCTGGGATTACAGGCATGCGCCACCATGCCCAGCTAATTTTTTGTAGCTTTAGTAGAGACGGGGTTTCACTGTGTTGACCAGGATGGTCTCGATCTCTTGACCTCGTGATCCACCCGCCTCGGCCTCCCAAAGTGTTGGGATTACAGGCTTGAGCCACCGCGCCTGGCTAATTTTTGTATTTTTAACAGAGACGGGGTTTTACCATGTTGGCCAGGATGGTCTCAATCTCTTGACCTTGTGATCTGTCCGCCTTGGTCTCCCAAAGTGCTGGGATTACAGGCACGAGCCACCACGCCCCGTGTAAGGTTAAGATTTAAAATAGCAAGAAAAACAATAATGACCTGTCACTACTGTTCACTCCTGCCAAGAATTCTACTGAAGTGTTAATAAACATCATCACTTAGGCTATCTCAGACTTGAATTGTGTTGCAAGTCACAAGACTACAGTGGAAATGTCTGTCTCTGAAGTAAAACAAACAAAAACAAAACTAGGAGTGTTAATTTCTTTAGGTAGGTTTGTTTTTCCAAAGTTCATCAAGGTAAAAATAAAGACTGGGTGGGCTCAGTGGCTCACGCCTGTAATCCCAGCACTTTGCAAGGCAAAGGTGGGTGGATCACAGGTCAGGAGTTCAAGACTAGCCTGGCCAAGATGGTGAAACACTATCTCTACTAAAATTACAAAAATTAGCTGGGTGTGGTGGTGGGCGCCTGTATCCCAGCTACTCAGGAGGCTGAGGTGGGAGAATCACTTGAACCCAGGAGGCAGAGGCTGCAGCAAGCCGAGATGGCACCACTGCACTCCAGCCTGGGAAACAGAGCAAGTAGTTGGTATGTGCGTATGTATATATTTATGTCTCAACAAAAATAAGTAAATAAATACCAACTACTTCAAGCAATTTATGGTCAATCATTGATGTGAAAACTGGGCCAAAGCAAAAAGTTTTTGTGGGAGAAACTGTTATTGGGAAAGGTCCTTAAGCTGCAGATTCATCAAAAAGTACAAAATTAGATGGTTCTAAAACTTGGATTTATGTCTCTGGAGTACTTGCATTGCAATCTCTTCGATTATTAACACCTGATCAAAATGTAAAGCAGTAACATAGATTAAAAAAAACAAAAACAAAAACAACCAAGGCATTACTTAAGGTGTTTTTCATGAAAATCCAGTTCCCGGAGCTGGATGTGTAAAAAGCATAAAAACAAAATTGTCAAGAACTAGGTCAACTAGGTTAGGTGAAGTAGTCACAAAAAACATCCTAAGGACAAACGTCAGGTTTTCATAGCACAGTGTAACGGAAATGCCACTAAACCAGACAACCTGGGTCCACTCCCATATGCCGTGTAACTGGTTATATATACCAGTTAACGGCCTACATTCCTATTTCTGCTAGAAGCTTAGAAAACTAGAGGGTTTATACCAGAGGCTTTCTAAGGTTATCTTACAATTTAAACTGTTACAATTTTAAGTCTTCTGAGAAACACTTGTATCAGACAGCCCTGTCAGGAATGTTATGATTAGATGGAATGTGAGTTGCTAGGAACACAGGCATGCACATACAACTAAATAGTGGGGATAAAAATAATACCTTCTAAGAATACTTGCAGTCACCATTGTCAAAACAGACTAAATTCTTTTTTTTTTTTTTTTTCGAGATGGAGTTTTGCTCTTTTGCCCGGGCTGGAGTGAAGTGGTGCAATCTTGGCTCACTATAACCTGTTTTCCAGGTTCAAGCGATTCTCCTGCCTCAGCCTCCCAAGTTGCTGGCATTACAGGCACCCACCACCACGCCTGGCTAATTTTTGTACTTTTAGTAGAGATGTGGTTTCACCATGTTGCCCAGGCTGGTCTCAAACTCATGACCTTGTGATCTGCCCGCCTCGGCCTCCCAAAGTGCTGGGATTACAGGGGTGAGCCACCCAGCTCAGCCAAAACAGACTAAATTCTTGAAGTGGGAAAACCACTGGTCATAAATTGATCTTCCGCTTATACCAATAAACCTGGAGAATAATAGTTAGCAATGCTTGTTAAATTTGAGGGCCGTGATACGTATAATTCTATCTTCTTCATACTGCTGTTTCAGACTCTACTACTGAACTGTGTTCCCTCCCAAATTCATATGTTGAAGTCCTAAACCTCAGCACCTTAGAATATGACCTTATTTGGAGATCTGCTCTTCAAGCTAAAAAGAGATCTTGGGAGGGGTCCTAATCCAGTATGACTGGAGTCAAGAGGAAATCTGGCCAGGCATGGGTGGCTCACACCCATAATTCTGTAATCCCAGCACTTTGGGAGGTGGTGGATCACCTGAGGTCAGGAGTTCGAGACCAGCCTGGCCAATGTGGTGAAACCCCATCTCTACTAAAAATACAAAATTAGCCGGTGTGGTGGTGGGCGCCTGTAATCCTAGCTACTTGGAAGGCTGATGCAGGAGAATCGCTTGAACCTGGGAGGTGAAGGTTGCAGTGAGCCGAGTTCGCGTCATTGCACTTCAGCCTAGGCGATGAGAGAAATTCCATCTCAAAAGATAAAAAACATTAAAAAAGGAAATTTGGGGACAGACTAACATACAGGGAGGACACCATGTGAACAGGAGGCTATCCATCTACAAGCCAAAGACAGATATGAACCAGATCCTTCCCCCACAACCCTCAAAAGGAACCAACTCCGCCAATAACTGCATTTTGAATGTCTGGTCTCCACAACCGAGAAGACCATCAATTTCTGCTACTTAGACAATGCAGTTTGTAGTAATTTGTTAAGGCAGCCATAGGAACTAATATTAAGGTTAATTTATCATTTTATTGACAAATATTGTAAGTAACACATTTTCATGCCAGCAACCCCTAATATCCCAAATCTTCCTAACTTTAAATACTTCAGTGGATTTTCTATTAATAAACAATATGATATCAGAAATTTGGGCCACAGTCAGGCATAATGGCTCATGCCTATAATCCTAGGGATTTGGAAGGCCAAGGTCAGAGGATTGCTTGAGACCAGGAGTTTGCGAATGGCCTGGGCAACACGGCGAGACCTCATCTCGACAAGAAATTAAAAAACACAGCAGGCATGGTGGCACATGCCTGTAGGCCCAGCTATGCAGGAGGCTGAGGTGGGAGGATTCCTTGAGCCCTGGAGATTACAGTGAGCTATGATCAAGCATTGTACTCCAACCTGGACAACAGAAGGAGACCCTGTCTCTAAGAAAAAAATGTTAAATGCTTCCTCAACAGAAAATGAAATGTCACCAAGTTATGAATGAGTCATGAGAGTTTTTTTTTTTTAAATTGTCTAAGCCCTTATTAGTTCCTCCCTACTCCCATTTAAAATATTCAACAAATAAATAAGGGCTCAAAAAAAAATTTTTTTTTTAAACAGACTGCCATGAAAACCAAATCTTTTCTTCCGTGATAATATTGGCTTCCTAGTGCCATTTCTTATTGGGAGTATCTGTGAACTTAATTGTATATTGCATTTTAGTTCTGGTCGTGTAATAATTTAATGACTTCATACACAAAAAACTAATCTTTTGGGTTTTAAAAAGTCAACAGCACCCATGTTAAAGTTAAGGAAGAAAACTGTAGCTCATTTCTTTCGGGCATTTGGTCCTTTTCAACTCATGAAATCAGACCACATTCAAGAAACAGGATTAAAGTTACTGAGAGTGGTTAAAACTACAAGGTATCACGCAATGAAATTACCACATTTGGCCGGGCGCGGTGGCTCACGCCTGTAATCCCAGCACTTTGGGAGGCCGAGGCGGGTGGATCATGAGGTCAAGAGATCGAGACCATCCTGGTCAACATGGTGAAACCCCGTCTCTACTAAAAATACAAAAAATCAGCTGGACATGGTGGCGTGTGCCTGTAATCCCAGCTACTCAGGAGGCTGAGGCAGGAGGATTGCCTGAACCCAGGAGGCGGAGGTTGCAGTGAGCCGAGATCGCGCCATTGCACTCCAGCCTGGGTAACAAGAGCGAAACTCCATCTCAAAAAAAAAAAAAAAAAAAAAAAACACATTTAAGATATATTTATATACTGAAAATGGGGCAATGACAAGAAAATTTATAATTAAAAAAATTACTTGTTAAAGGCAAATTTCATAAGTTTTGTTTTGTTTACAATCATCCACTTAATCATCTCCAAAAAAAGGTTGTTATTTATTATTTTACACTAATGTTCTGTAAGTTAAAGAGAATAATCAAGTTGTCTCATGGACTGGAAGGTGACTTATTAATTCCCTTTCATTTCCAAACCTCATTAAGCAGTCACTACATTTATGAGGTAAGTCAGCTGAATGCTTGAAATCTAGATGAATTTTAAGGTCTTCAATTTGTCCTGTTGAATATTCACAATACTGACATAAATAAATGCCTTCAGATAAATGTGAATTTAAATGCTTGCAATATTCTAGCATACTTGAAAAGCCTTTCCCACAGTCATCACAAACATGCGGAAAAATTTTAGTATGTTCGATAGCAACATGCCTGTTAACATTTGTGTGAAGTCTACTCCGAAAACCACATACTTGACATACGAAGAAGTTTTTACATTTGTCGAAGGTAATTTTGCTCAAGAGGCTATACTGTCCATGCTCTCCATGGTTATACTTATCACTTAACTCTATCAATTTACACGCGTGCTCGTTTACCACGTGGCTGTGCAGGTCTTCGGGATCATTCGTTTCATGTTCACAGAACTGACACAAGTACTGTTCATCACAGCTGTGCTCCTGGAAATGCAGGTAGAGCTCACTGCTGGAGGAGAACTGCACGTCGCACTGTTCACACCAATAGAGGTGATCACTAAAATGGGTGTCTGCAATGTGCTGGCTGAGGTTCTCAAAAATTACTGTCTTATAATCACAGTATTTACAAATGTAGGGATCCTCTTCATGTAGTTTGGCATGTTCTATCAGAAGGATATTGGTAGAGAAACTTTCCTTGCATACTCGACACACATTTGAATCAGTACGTTTATGCTTCAGGATCATATGCTGCTTTAAGTCAGAAAAATATTTGCTGTTAAACTCACAAAGTTCACATTTATAGAGGCCACTGCTATTAGCTCTCAGTAAAGGCCATTTCTGCTGGGCAGTCACATTCAAAGCTTGGCTTTTGTCAAGAATTTTACAAAGTTTAGCTGGTGGTTCTTCATCAGTTTGGTCCTGGAGACTCTCAGAAGAATTGTTTTCTGTCTCTATATCATAATCCTCCGAAATTGCATGCACTTCTACAGCGATTGGAACATCTTCAGCAGTGTGAACTTCTATTGGACTCTCCTCTTGGGTTTGTTGGTTGACTGATTCAGGTGAGTCACACTCTTCATCACAAATTTCAGTATCAGCAGATTTTTCTGAAGAATAAAACAAACCTATTATATGACTATGACTCAATAAGATCTGTTAGACAAACACAACCTGGCAAAAAGAAATTTATTGTGTATACTTTTTAAAAATTCATCAATACAAAATACATCAATGCAATTAGCCCCCAACCTGTGGAAAAGGCAGTGTGGTCTAGAATTCTAAGTACAGGACTGGGAACCAGGTAGTTCCGATTTCTGTTTCTGGCCTTGATTCCATCTGCAAATTTTGGCAAGTCATTTGATGTCTCGGTATCAGAATCATCATCTGTAAAAAGAGATTTGGAAGAGTACTTATTATTTATATAATCAAAGCATTAACATACAACAGAGCATCAATTTTTTAAATATAATTTTGAATTCCAACAGTAACTGAGGACTTGTATTTAGTCATAAAAAGAGAAGTTATCTATAGACTTCAGACACACAGAAAATCTGCTCAAACACGCAAATGCTTTTGAATTGATGCCCCATTTGAACTAGTTACACTTCTTAAAATTCCTTAGGATTCTGTTTAAATTACTGAGTTTGAATAAGCCTTTATACCCTCAGGCCAGCCCTGGTGTTTCAAAGTTAACACTGGGAAACTGAAATACCGGTTAATAGTGAAAACTGGGCTTCAACATTTTTGGGGGAATGAGGTTTTACTCTGTCCATCAAGGCTGGAGTACAGTGGCATGATCGTGGCTCACTGCAGCCTCAAACTCCTAGGCTCAAGGGGTCCTTCAGCCTCAGCCTTCTGAGTAGCTAGGGCTACAGGCATATACCACCAAGCCCAGGTAAACATTTCTTTTTTGAGATGGGGTCTTGCCACATTGTCCAGGCTGGCCTCAAACTCCTGGCCTTAAGTAGATCCTCCTACCTTGGCCTCCCAAAGACCTGGGATTATAGGTATGAGCCACCACACCCAGCCCATCCATCATGTTTTCTTAAAATAGACTTTATTTTTTAGAATAGTTTTACAATCACAGAAAAATCTGAGAGGATAATATGGAGAGGTCCCAGTTTCCCCACTACTAATATCTAACATTAGTAGGGCACATTTGTTGCAATTAATGGTCAATACTGATATCTTATTAATAAAGCCAATAAAGTCATCTTGATTTCCTTAGTTTGTACCTGATGTCCCTTTTCTGTTCCAAGATACCACATTACCTTAAGGAATCATGTCTCTCTAGGCTACTGTTGGCCGTGGCAGTTTCTCAGCCCTTGAGGAGTACTCATCAGGTATTCTGTAGGATGCCTTGACAATGGAATTTGTCTGTTTTTCTTTTCGTTAAATGATTAGGCTGGAATTACGGGTTACCGGGAGACAGCACAGAGGTAAATCGCCATTTTCCTCACTTCTTACCAAGGGCACATACTACCAACGTGATTGATGATTGCAGATGTTGATCTTGATCACCTGGCTAAGTAGTTATCAGGTTTGAAAACTACAAAGTTGTGCATTTTACTTTCCATACTTAACCCCTTGTAAGGAAGTCACTATGTGCAGTCCATACTTAAGGAGTGCGGTTATGTTCCACCTCCTAGAAGGAGGAATAACTACATAAATAATTTGGAGTTTTACTGCTTTTGGCCTTTTGGCTAAGATCAAGTCTAATAATTTGGAATTTTTCGGCCTCTTCTTCTCTATCTAATAATTTACAACAGCATGAATTCAGGGATATTTATTTCAAACTCTGGGTTATAACTCAAATAGTTTTCAGTCTTGGCTACCGGGAGCTCCTTAAGTTGACTTGTGCTCCTTCAGCATGCCCCTGTCAAGCGTGTGTGTTTGGGGTTTTTTAAAGTACTTCCCTATTTCCCAGCACTACAAGATGCTCCAGGTTCTTGTATATTTCCTGCTCCAGACCTAGAATCAGCCATTTCTCCAAAAAGGCCTAGTTCTTTTTACTAGGGAATGGCATTAGAAACCAAGACCTGGGCACTAAATGTGCTCAAGCTCACTGCTTCTGGGTGTCGTTTCTTTTAGGCCCTCTCCGCTGACAGCAAAAAGTGTGTGTGTGTGTGTGTGTGTGTGTGTGTGTGTGTGTGTGTGTACAGTGCCACATATATATACATATGTATCTATAAGCATGGATGGCCACAAGTATGCAGCTAAACATAAATTCATACTGATGTCTCCAACTCTACATGTTTTCTGTAATTTATATTTCGGTGCCTCTAACGGGAGCTCAAGGGAACTGGGACAATCTGGTTGCAGACGATGATGATTAAGTGCAAGTTGTAAGTTGTAATCATTCACCAATGCTTTAGAATAGAGGAGCCAACAGAAGATGTAAGATTGAAAAATACCAAATCACCCTCTGTTCTTTCCTTCCACACTGTGCGGTATAGCTGAGTAGAACTGTGTCTAACACTACTCTTAACCTTTCAACATAAATGCTCCCAATTCTGGGTCACTCCTGCTTTGCTACCAATTCCTAACCAACTAAAGTGGATTTAGGGCTAAGCATGATGGCTCACACCTGTAATCTTAGCACTTTGTGAGGCCAACATGGGAGGATTATTTGAGGTCAGGAGTTCAAGACCAGCCTGGGCAATATAGCAAGACCTTGTCTTTACAAAAAAATTTTTAAAAATAGTCAGGTGTGGTAGTACATGTCTGTAGTCCCAGCTACTGAAAAGCATGAGTGGGAGGATGGCATTAGCTCAAGAGGTCGAGAATGCAATGAGCCATGATCCACAGAGTGAGACATGGCTGCATTCAGCCTGGGTGACAGAATGAAGACTGTCTCCCCGCAATCACCCCTCATTCAAAAAAAAAAAAAAATGGACTTAGAAGAGTACACTTTTTTATTTATATGTTGGAAATAATGTTAAAAGTGAAAATTATGGCCAGACACCATGGCTCACGCCTGTAATCCCAATACTTTGGGAGGTGGAAGTGAGCAGATCACCTGGGATCAGGAGTTCGAGACCAGCCTGGCCAACATGGTGAAACCCCGTCTCTACTAAAAATACAAAAATTAGCTGGGCATGGTCCCAGCTACTCAGGAGGCTGAGGCAGAAGAATTGCTTGAACCCAGGAGGTGGTGGTTAAAATGAGCCGAGATCAAGCCACTGCACCATGGGCAACAGAGCAATACTGTCTCAAAAAAAAAAAAAAAAAAATTACTTGCTTTCTAAAAAAATAAAACTTTGTTTTCTTACATTGTAACAAGTTTCAAAGACTTCAATCCACGTTTAACCAACATTTTCAAGGAAGAAATAAAAAACGTAAAAGCAGTTTTAAGAAACATTTTCAAAAATATTAGATATACCTTTGTTGTCAAAATATCTTAAATCTGGCTGTCTCATAGAACAGACACTGTAACAATGATCAGAAAAAATTCCATTGAATCCATCTGCAATTCTGCTTATTCCAGAGGAATCTGAACATAAAACAAAATGAAAAATATTTTAAGCACAGTAAACATACACATTTAATGAGAAACTTCCCATCATCTGTCATATACAAATGTTCATGATGTTAATTATAGCCCCTGTAACGAAAATACTACATATTTTCAACTTTTAAAGCTTTTATATTTCAGATCTGATACTGACATTGGGCTTTGAAAGAATCACGAATTATATACTTTAAAACACAACTTTGAAATACACAAGGATACATTTGCTTTATACTCAGAATCACATAAAATAAAAAATATATGATAAACACTGTATTAACTGCACCAAACAGTGGACCACCAGGAAGGTGTGCCATCATGCAGATAAAGGTTATTATGTAGTGGAAATGGTGAGGACTACTTAGGGCTTATGAATATAGTCATTTCAAGTCTTGTCTAGGGAGGGCCAGTAAGCAGTATACCAGGCTTAATTTCCTTAGATATTAAGAATGTCTAGGCTGGGTAGACTAACAGGCACGACTGAGACTGTCCCAAGTAAATGTATGCGAGGTGTATTAGTTAGAGATGGCCACAAAGACCCCTTTTCTTATACTACCAACACAGCAGAGCCAATCTCAATCAAAGGATCTGAAATTACACAGTCATCCAGCCTGGCCAGCATGGTGAAACCCAATCTCTACTAAAAATACAAAAAATTAGCCGTGCACAGTGGTGCGTGCCTGTAATCCCAGCTACTCGAGAGGCTGTGGCAGAACAATTGCTTGAACCCAGGAGGCAGAGGTTGCAGTGAATCAAGATTGCACCACTGCACTCCAGCCTGGGCTATAGAGCAAGACTCTATATCAAGAAAAAAAAATTAGAAAGTTTCCATTTCCAAAAGTAATAGAGAAGAGAATGTCTTTTTTCCCCAATAACGTAAAATACTTTCTACAGAAATTGTTATCATTGTGTCTTAAGCAGAGCTTAGGAATCAGACATGCAAACCCCAATTATGCTGTATAAGTAAATAACCTTGGCTATCTAATTTTAAATATTTATAACCCATAGAGCTGTGAGGAATGAAATAATGTCTATAAAGTTCTTATGTATGGCTAGCACATGGTAGACAATAAGGAATATATACTCAGAGAATGTATTTAAACCGTTCTTTTACCTAAAAATTGACCCAGGCATTTAAGTCTCATTTGATCACTTAGGAGAAAGGGAATATAATTTTGTGGGAATTCATACTCAATTTAAAATAAATTAATTATACACTTACCTGAATAACGAGAAGGGTGTAGAGTCTTCCTTTTTCTTTTTTTAGGATACTCATTCATATCTTTTCAGTCTAAAAAATGAAAAAAAAAATTAACAAATATGTCACAAATAACAACTGTTAATGCTGTTATAAAAATTCTAACTGAATAATTCATTGGCAATAAGAAATATGTGAGCCATCTGAAAACCTACGGTATAAGAAAAATGTTAAACAATGCCTCTGTTTGTATTTCAGATTGTTTTTCCAATCAGGTTTCAAGGTAGAAACTGATTTCTGTTTTCTTTCTTACAGAGGTTTAAAAAATTATGTTTCAAATGTTGATACAAATTGTGAGGCCTGGATAATTACAATAAACCACATGCTGAAATAATTTTGTGTATGTGTGCCATAGGCACAATGTTTCATGTATATATATACATTCATACGTATGTATATATATACATTATATAATATATATATATGTTATATATATATTAGGAGTTTTATCGGCACATTTCCTATCATTGGAAATATTTTCATGCAGTTTTCAAACTAAAGGTGGAGACATTTCCTTTAAAAAAAATACTGTCGGGGCCGGGCGCAGTGGCTCAAGCCTGTAATCCCAGCACTTTGGGAGGCCGAGGCGGGTGGATCACGAGGTCAAGAGATCAAGACCATCCTGGTCAACATGGTGAAACCCCGTCTCTACTAAAACTACAAAAAATTAGCTGGGCATGGTGGTGCGTGCCTGTAATCCCAGCTACTCAGGAGGCTGAGGCAGGAGAATTGCCTGAACCCAGAAGGCGGAGGTTACGGTGAGCAGAGATCGGGCCATTGCACTCCAGCCTGGGTAACGAGAGCGAAACTCCATCTCAAAAAAAAAAAACAGAAAATTTTTGTAAAAAAAAAAAGATACTGTCAGCCGGGCGTAGTGGCTCACGCCTGTTAATCCAAGCACTTTGGAGGCCAAGGCGGGCAGATCACCTGAGGTCAGGAGTTCAAGACCAGCCTGACCAACATGGTGAAACCCTGTCTTTATTTAAAAAAAAAAAAAAAAAAAACTGTCACAAATATGTATCAGCCTCCTGGTTTCCAGAGAAAAAGTACTTATCACATACAACATCAGCATATAAATAATTTTCAAGAAGAAAATCATTTTCCTATTTATGAGGTGACATTCAACATTCCACCGATAACACAACAGATGCAGCAACCACTGTCCAATTAAAATAAATTAGTTTCAAAACGGTTCACTTACGTGGTATAATTCTTACTACTGAAGCGAGGAAAAACGAATTACAATAAGTTTCTACAGATGGTAAAAAATGCCTGTAAGTAAAACATGAAAGAAGGCAGTAAGCAAAAATGTAGCTTATTTCTAGTACTGACTAATATAATGGTACCAGGTCTTTAATCAATTGGAAAGTTATACAGAACTAATTAAGGTATATTACTTTGAATATAATATACTATGTACTAAAAACTGCATATATTATATACTGACAAATATGTGATTACATGTACATTTCTACATTTATTGAAATGATTTACCTTCTATAGTTTTTTTTTGACAGAGTCTCACCCTGGCCTACAGTTAAATCTTTTGACACCAAAATAGGAATATGAATCTGAATTAATTTATTTATCCATAAGGAAAGCAAGCATAATGAAAGCAAACCAAATTTACAAACTTTTTGTTTTTGACACGGAATTTTGCTCTTGTCACCCAAGGTGGAGTGCAATGGCACAATTACAACTCACTGCAAACTCTGCCTCCCAGGGTCAAGCGATTCTCCTGCCTCAGCTTCCCGAATAGCTGAGATTACAGGCACGTGGCACCATACCATGCTAATTTTTTTATTTTTAGCAGAGACAAGGTTTCACCGTGTTGGCCTGGCTGGTCTCAAACTTCTGACCTCAGGTGATCCGCCTGCCTCGGCCTCCAAAAGTGCTGGGATTACAGGCGTGAGCCACCCCGCCTGGCCCAAATTAAGAAACTTTAAACTGTTACAGTCCTTACAGATTTAAGAAACAAAAGTGGCTGGGCACAGTGGCTCATGCCTGTAATTCCGGCACTTTGGGAGGCCAAGGTGGGAGGATCACCCGAAGTCAGGAGATCAAGATCAGCCTGGCCAAAATGGTGAAATCCTGTCTCTACACCGTCTCAAAATCATTACTCACTTCTTGTTATTGATGAGGAAACAGGCGCAGCAAAGTTAAGTCAAAGCTGGATACTCAATAAATGCTGTGGTTGAGATTTGAATAAAAGTTTACCCAATTTTACTTATTAATTTATTTGAAAGAGTCTTGCTCTCTCACCCAGGCTGGAGTGCAGCGATGCGATTTTGGCTCACTGCAATCCCCGCCCCCTGGGTTCAAGTGATTCTCATGCCTCAGCCTTCCGCGTAGCTGGGACTACACATGCACGCCACCATGCCTGGCTAATTTTTGTATATTTAGTAGAAATGGGGTTTTGCCTTGTTGGCCAGGCTGGTCTCGAACTCCTGACTGCAAGCAATCTGCCCGCCTCGGCCTCCCAAAGTGCTGGGATTACAGGTGTGAGCCACTGAATCTGGCCGGTCTATTCAATTTTAAAGCCCATACATTCAATTCCTTTTATTTTTGGAAATAAATAGGGAAATAAGGTGACCACCCCAGCTCAGGTTGAGTAGTGTCTCAGGTTATTGTTCTTCCCACTGAAGCAGTGGGCAGATAAGAAATGTTAGAAATAGAAACGTATTGTTAAGTTTTCTCCACCAATTTTATACACTGCTTTTTTTTTTCTTTTTGAGAAAGAGTCTAGCTCTGTTGCCCAGGCTGAAGTGCAGTGGTGCGATCTTGGCTCAGTGCAACCTCTGCCTCCCTGGTTCAAGTGATTCTCTTGCCTCAGCCTTCTGAGTGGCTGGGATTACAGGCGGGCGCCACCACATCCAGCTAATTTTTGTATTTTTAGTAAAGATGGGGTTTCGCCACATTGGCCAGGATGGTCTCAAACTCCTAACCTCAAGCAATCTGCCCACCTCGGTCTCCCAAAGTGCTGGGATTACAGGTATGAGTCACTGCGCCCAGTGTACAGTGCGTTTAACCCATAGTGATACATGACAGGTGTTCTAGTTGAGGTGTACATACTATTTTTGCTTCTTCATTAAGCTCTGGGTATATCAGCAGTAAAGTGATATGATAATACAGCAGGGAATGAGATAGTGCTTTTCAGTTTACCAAGCATTTTCCTAACGCTTATTCTATTTCATCTTCAAAACAGTCCCGTGAGGTACATAGAGGGGTTACTATAAAACCCATTTACACTTTTACTGAGGCGGGAAGAGCCTTAGTGAAAGTTAGGTCAACTACCAAGTGGGAGAACCCGAGATGAAAATGCATGTGTTCTGACCCCTGGGCACTAAATAACCAACACTATGTGAGTATATTTTCACTGCTAATCACTGTCACTAGCAAGTTACATCTTGCTCCCAGCTCTTAGCTACCACTTGGGAGAAGAGGAAGGGAACAGCCTAAAGAAGCCGTCAACCATGAAATGTACAGAAATGATATCAATATATAAAATGCCTCACCTAACAACATAAGCAGTCATTCCTTCAGTAACCATTCCAATTCACTGCACTCAAAAATTAAAAAGAGAAGAGCTGTTTCCATCTTTATGTAATAAACTAAAACCTCAAGACTTATTAATACTGCTTTTGTATACTTCCAGGATTCATATAGCCCAAACTTCACACTTCATGTTCTAAATACTCTACAAGTGTCAGAACACTGAAAACTGTCAGGAGCACATGCTTAGTAGTCTCTTGTTATTTTAGAATACATTTCAAGTTCTTTAGAACTTGAAGAATAAAAGTAAAAAAAGGAAAGCAAGTGTGTTGTTAAAACTAATGTTGCAAGCTGGCCTGGATTCAGGCCCTCAGGTGAGAGGAGCAGGGTCACATGGATCAGGAAGGGTTTGACTCCTACTTCGGGGCCGAAGAATATCCAAATGTCTATCGGACTTCCTTTCAGCATGATGGTGAGATGACTACTCAAGATCAAAAGTGCTAACCATCCTTCATTTTAACAAACATTTTTATGTGCCTTTTGTGTGCACAACAGCCGTGAAAAAAATTTAGCTTTTTACTCAAGGATGTCAGAAACATTTGCTCACTAGTCTTCCTTTTCTTTTTTTTAAATAGAGATGGGGTTTCACCATGTTGGCCAGGATGGTCCTGATATCTTGACCTCGTGATCCTCCCGCCTGGGCCTCCCAAAGTGCTGGGATTACAGGTGTGAGCCACTGCGCACGATCTCACTAGTCTTTTTCTCTTCTTTTTGAGACGAAGTTTTGCTCTTGTTACCCAGGCTAGAGTGCAATGGCGTGATCTTGGCTCATCGCAACTTCCGTCTCCCGGATTCAAACGATTCTGCTGCCTCAGCCTCCCCAGTCGTTAGGATTACAGGCATGCGCCACCATGCCCGGCTAATTTTGTATTTTTAGTAGAGACAGGGTTTCTCCATGTTAGTCAGGCTGGCCTAGAACTCCAAACCTCAGGTGATATGCCCGCCTCAGCCTCCCGAAGTGCTTGGATTACAGGTGTGAGCCACCGCACCCGGAACTCAAGGATGTCAGAAAGATTTGGTCAATAGTCTTTTTTTTTTTTTTTTTTTTTACAAATTGAGACTGAGTCTCGCTCTGTCGCCCAGGCTAGAGTGCAATGGTGCGATTGCTCACTGCAACCTCTGCCTTCCAGATTCAAGGGATTCTCCTGCCTCAGCCTCCCAGTAGCTGGATTACATGTGCCTGTCACCACGCCGCTACTTTTTGTATTTTTAGCAGAGACAGGGTTTCACCATGTTAGCCAGGGCTGGTCTCTAACTCCTGACTTTGTGATCTGCCTGCCTCGGCCACCGCGCCCGGTCACTCACTAGTCTTCTTAGCAGGAAGATTCGGAATCATAAGCAACTTATCACACAGTTCTCCTTCCTCCCTTCGCCTCCAAGTTAAACACAAACGACGTATGTAACATGTGTCAGGAGGAATATCAGAAAAAAATGTTTAAAAAATTTTATATCACCTAGACTATTTACCCAGAAAACCCACCGTTAACAGCATTTTTCTTGTGCTAAGATCTCTCTCTATATATACTATTTTTTTTTCTTTTTTACATTTATGAAAAGGGAATCGTGCCACATGAGACATTTTTCCAAAAAAGGCACCTTAATACATGTCAGTATCTTTCCACATGTCATTTTTTTCAACCAACAAGTCAGCAATTATCAAATGAATCAACGTTTTAAAAGGCCTTTCATGCAATGTGTGTTCTAATTGGTATAAGACGGCTTCACAGTTACTAACTCCATTTTAAAGTAGTTAAACTTTCCTTTTCGTTCTCATAAAAATGAGCATATGCTTTAAATTTGAAAAGAAACACGTTGCAGGAGAGGCTGAGCTAGAACCCACTCCGCGTCCCACTTGGCGGCACTTTCCCGAAACACCGCACGGCCGCTGACAATTTCATTGGCCACTTGTCAGTCCGGCACAAAAACCTCTCTGTGTAAAACAGGTATTAACGGCTCCACATCCCTGGTTTCCCCCGACTGCACTTAAAAGCAAAACCAAAAGAGGGTTTCCCCAGGCGCGGGCGACTCTCGGCCGGACGCTTCGGGCGCCGGCTTCGGCGCGGCCCTCGGCGGCCACGGCCGTTGCGCGAGCCCGGGGAGGCGCCGCCGGAGGCCACGGAGCCGCCGGGCAGGGCCGCAGCGCCGGCAGGGACGAGGGGCGCCCGGGACCCGCCCCGCCCGCGCCCCGCAGCCCGCGCCGAGATCCCCCAGCCCCGACCGCAAAGACTCGGTCCAGACCAGGCGGCGGGGCCGAGGCGTCCCGCGCAGGAGCCGGAACCGCCCCCGGGGGCGGGGAGCCCCCGCCGTCTCACGAAGGCGCTTTCCGCGTCGGGGGGCTCCGGCCTCGCCCGCGCCCTCCCGCTGGAAGCGACGCCCGCACGCCGCGGCCCTGCAGCCCCCGGCGCCCGCGCCTCCCGCGCACTCACCCGTCAGTCCCCCGGGGCCCGCCGGGCCGGCCCAGGCGCAGCGCAGAGGCGGCGGCGGCCGAGGTGCCCGAGGCGGGCGAGGGCGGCGCGGCCCTTCCCTCCCGGACGCGGCGCTGGGCGGGCTGCACTCCGCGCGGACCCCGGCCTAGGCTCCGCGGCCGCCGCGCCCTCGCCGCCCCGCTCCGCGCCTGCGCCGCGCACCTCAGGGGCCCGCGAGAGGGCGGGGACGCGGCGGGGCGAGGTGGGGGCAGGGCGCGGGCCGCGCGAACGCCCCGCACACGCGGCCTGGGAGCGACCACCGGCCCGCAGCCCCGGGGGAGGCCCAGCGGCTCGCGCCCCCTGCCGGAGGCCTCGCGCCGCCGCCGGCCCCTTCCGGACGGGGAAGCGCCCCTCCCGCGCCCCGAGGGTGAGCCCATCCTCGGGACCGCTCCGCGCCCGGCGGCCCGGGACGCCACGCCTCCAGCGGCCCCTCGCACCCGGGGGAAGTGGGAGAAACGCGGCGCGCGGCGGCCCCTTTCCCACGCTCTCCTCCGGGGGAAGGACGCCGCGGTGTTGCCGGGCGGGCGAGGCAGAGGGCGCCTCAGACCCCGGACTGCGCCCGCGGCCTGCGGCTCGGGACCCGGAGTGCGCCCCTGTGGGGACCAAGAGGCTGAGGACCGCGTCGCGGTTTGACTGCGGCCCCGCGGGAGAACCGCCCCAGGCTGGGGTGCCGCCCTCAGGGCGAGAGGGTGACACCGAAGGCTTGAGCTGGCGCCGGCCTCGCGCGGCTCCTTGGCCCGGGAAATACTGCAGGGAATGTGGAGTTACGGGGACTGGACTCGACGATTTAAGTCCTTTCCCGACTTGGACCTTCTCTGGCCAGCTGTAGAAATGATGGAATTACGGGAGCGTAAATAAATTTCACGTGGTTCCTCGCTGTGCAACGGTGGTCCTGGGTTTAATTCGATCCTTTTGACAATGGGGTGAGGTTTCTAGTCACACTTGACGCAATAGAAAAGTAAATGTGGGAGAAGCTAAAGGCTGGGTCTTAACCTAAGCGCCAAACGGTTAAGAGGATGACGGAAAGCTGCGTGGATTGTCAGGTACCCAAAGTCACTCGGACGGTCAGGGCTGCGAGGAGGTCTCTTTATTCACGTCCACTGCATTTTCTGACAACCACACGCCAATAAACTCATCAATCGCTGGAGAGGAATCATCACAGACTTCACTCCGATCCCTTCACCATCTCCCAGAAGGTAAAGCTGTATGTATTTGAAAGAGACACTGCTTGTTTGTGAGGCTAGTTTTTATGACCTCCTAATTTTTATGTCGGACTTGGCTCAAATAAACGAATGTTCACGAATTAAAGTAGAAGAAATGTGGAGACATTTTTGAATCCTAGAATACTTAGTACCTAGCACAGAACTGGGAATCGGTGGAAACCACAAGGGGGTGTCATGCCGCCGTTTTACTGTGTGGTTCGCACACAGCCTTGTGTCAAACAAAATCTTTATATTTTAAGACGAAGTTTTACTCCAAAACATTTTGTAGTGAAAGTAAACGCACACTCTCCCCAGCATCCCACATACTGTTTGCACTTAGAGGAGCATGACGTTGTTTAACATAATCACCAACTGCAAGCAATTTCAGGTTCTTTGATTAGCTGGAGTGTTTTTCAGTTTGGGTCCCTCTTTTCCTCATCTCCCGCCCCAAGGGAAGGGGATAGCTGGGACAAAATCCTAAAATCTCAAAAGTAGCAAGCCGCAGAGTTTCTTAAATACTATTATAAATTTTGACTCAGGGCTATTAAAACATCATTCTTCCAACTTTTTGACACACTTGTAGAATAACTTAATCTTTCTTTTCTTCTTTTTTTTTTTTTCTTTGGCAGGGTCTCACTCTGTGTTCCGGGCTTCAGTATAGTGATGGGATATTGGCTCACTGCAACCTCTGCCTCCCAAGTTTAAGTGATTCTTGTGCCCCACCCTTCAGATTAACTGGGATTACAGGCACCGGCCGCCACACCGGCTAACTTGTATTTTAGTAGCGATGAGGTTTCACCATATTGGCCAGGCTGGTCTTGAACTCCTGGCCTCAAGTAATCCGCCTGCCTTGGCCTCCCAGGGTGCTGGGATTACAGACTCGAGCCTCCACGTCCGGCCACTTAATTTCTTCCTGATGAGAAAACAGTTTAGTACATAATGGAGACCATAGAAAGTACGAAGAGCAAAAGTAAATTTACCATGGTCTCACAACCCTGAGCTAATCAATGGTAGCATTTTGCTTTACATCTTTCTGGTTTTTTTTGTTTGTTTGTTTTTTGTTTTTTTGAGACGGAGTTTCGCTCTTGTTGCCCAGGCTGGAGTGCAATGGCCCGATCTCGGCTCACTGCAACCTCCGCCTCCTGGGTTCAGGCAATTCTCCTGCCTCAGCCTCCTGAGTAGCTGGGATTATAGGCACGCGCCACCATGCCCAGCTAATTTTTTGTATTTTTAGTAGAGACGGGGTTTCACCATGTTGACCAGGATGGTCTCTATCTCTTGACCTCGTGATCCACCCGCCTCGGCCTCCCAAAGTGCTGGGATTACAGGCTTGAGCCACCGCGCCTGGCCCTTTGTGTTATTTTTATACTTATACAGACATACAAATTTGTTTTCAGAATTAGAATATTGGTTGTGTTTTTTTCTAACAGGTTCTTTTTTCCAGTTAGTATAGCATGAGCATTCTTTATATTATTAAAGTATTAATAGCACCTTAAAACCACTATAAGTTAAACAGTAGACATTATTTAAAATGCTCTGCCAATTTGGTAAGTAAAATATGCTATTCCATTTTAATACATATAATGCCTATTTTTGTATGAAATGGAATATTTTCTGATGTACTTATTAACTTTTTTTTTTTTTTTTTTGAGACCGAGTCTCGGTAGGCTAGAGTGCAATGGTGCAATCTCAGCTCATTGCAACCTCTGCCTCCTGGGTTCCAGGGATTCTCCTGCCTGAGCCTTCTGAGTAGCTGGGATTACAGGCACGTTGCACTACACGAGGCTGATTTTCGTATTTTTAGCAGAGACAGGGTTTTACCATGTTGGCCAAGCTGGCCTCAAACTCCTGACCTCAGGTGATCTCCCCTCCTCAGCCTCCCGCAGTGCTGAGATTACAGGCTTGAGCCACCTCGCCTGGCTGGCCATTTGCATTTCTTTCCTGAATTTTCAGTTTATGTCCTGTGCCCATTTTTTTTTTGTAGGTGATTCATCTTTTTAAATTAAAATTTTTAGACTTTTATTGTCATATCTGCTGCATGTTTGTTTTTGCCTCTTCTTGGTTTTTTTGATATGAGGTCCTGCCCTGCTGTCCACGCTGGAGTGAATGGTGCTGCGGGCTGACTGTAGCCTCGACTTCCCAAGCTCAAGCAGTTCTCCCACCTCAGCCTCCCAAGTAGCTGGGGTTGCAGGACCCATACAACCACACCTAGCTAATTTCAAAATTACTATTTTTCTATAGAGACCGGGACTCCTTATGTTGCCAGGGCTAGTCCCAAACTCCTGGACTCAAGTGATCCTCCTGCTTCAGCTTCCCACAGTGCTGGGATTACGAGTGTGAGCCACCACACCCAGTCTGCATATTTCTTTGTAGTTTGTTGTTTGCTTTTTAATTTTGTTTGTGGTACAAACATTTTAAATTGTTGTGAAAGTGAGTCTATTAATCTTTTCTTCTGCAAGTTCTACTTTTGGCCTTTTGCTGAGATAATCTTCTACACAAGATCTGGTTGCATTTTCTGCTTTAACTTTTTATTTTATCTGTAATTTATTTCGGGATATGGGATGAAGAGAACTCTTTCTCTGCATGGTCCTTTTGTTTCATTTCTCCCCATCTTGTATAACAGCCTGAAAATAAATTTGTTAGAAATAAAATAGGCTGGGCATGGTGGCTCATGCCTGTAATCCCAGCACTTTGGGAGGCTGAGGCAGGTGGATCACGAGGCCTGAGTAGCCACAGTTGTAACAAATTTTCTTTTGATGTCCATGCTGCTGGCCGTGATCACACGCGGAGAACCACTATCTTAAGGCTATCGTCACCCACACCAACCATACAGTATTTCTCACTATTCTGGAGATAAATTCTGCCTTTTTCTCACTGGGGTGATCTAGCACGTTTCTTCCACCTGCAGTTTGTGTCCTTTGTTTCTGTCTGTAAGATGACGCTCACAGTTGATCTCTTTTGTGAAACCTTGATTTTTCCCTTGCTGAGATCTCTGCTCAATCTTTAGAGATTTCACAGTAGTTAGTACATTTGTCCACTTATCACCAGAGATGCATTTACTGTGAAGGTATTGAAGCTTAAATTTCAAGTCCCTTCAATTGCACAAACCTCTTCTAAGACAAGGTACCTAATTTTGTATTTATAATTTTATTTTATTTTTAAAATTTGTTTATTTTAAGACAGAGTCTCACTCTGTCACCCAAGCCAAAGTGCAGCGGCATGATCTCGGCTCACTGCAACCTCCTCCTCCAGGGTTCAAGCAATTCTCGTGGCTCAGCTTCCTGAGTAGCTGGGAATACAGGTGTGTGCTACCACAGCCGGCTTATTTTTGTATTTTTAGTAGAGACAGAGTTTCACCATGTTGGCCAAGCTGGTCTCGAACTCCTGACCTCAGGTGATCTACCCACGTCAGCCTCAACAAAGTCCTGGGATTACAGGCGTGAACCCCTGCGCCTAACCTGTATTAAAATTTTATATTATTTTTTCTTAAATGGTTCTCCCCAGTTTGCAGAAGCATCTGCCCTTGCAAAGTTTGCCTCCTTCTGTCTACCATGTCATTTCTCCACAGACTGTGGGTTCCAGTTTTATTATCTTCCAATCTGCTCCATTTCCCTGCTGAGCACAGTATCTTGCATACAGCCTCATTCATTGCTTTCAGCAGAATATTCATTGCATATCTACCTTGTATTCAGCACTACTAGATACTGGCAATACGGTGTGAGCAAGATAGACATGGTCATTGGTCTGCTGGTCCTTACAGTTGAGTAGGGAATACAGGCAATTATACAAAACTGGAATGTAATAAGTAAACTTACATAGTGCAAGTAAAAAATGTTTTTGGGAGCACATGGCCTAGCTTGGTATGCTGTTTGTCAAATGAATTGATAAACTGTCATGGTTACCTCATCAGCTGACACTAGTGCACACCTGACTAGGGGCATACTTCTGACTCAGACATGAGGTGGCTGCATGCCAGGCTCAAGTCAGCGAGCTCACATACTTAGAGACATCTGCCCTCCAAAATTCCAAACCACCCTTACACAGCTACAAGGACTCAATTTATACATTTCTTTTTGAAAGCATTGCAACCCGGGTACAGTGGCTCACACCCGTAGTCCCAGCACTTTGGGAGGCCAAGGTAGGCAAAGTGAGTGCAGGAGTTTGAGATGAGCCTGGGCAATGTGACAAAACCCCATCTCTACAAAAAACAAACAAACAAAAAAAAAAAACCCAACAACAAAAAATTAGCCACATGCTTGTAGTCAGAGTTACTCGGGAGGCTGAGGTAGGAGGATCTCTTGAACCCGGGAGGTCAAGGCTGCAGTGAGCTGTGATGGTACCACTATACTCCAGCCTGGGTAACAGGGTGAGACCCTGTTTGAAAAAACAAAAACAGAAAAGCAGGCCGGGCATGGTGGCTCAAGCCTGTAATCCCAGCACTTTGGGAGGCCGAGGCGGGTGGATCACGAGGTCAAGAGATTGAGACCATCCTGGTCAACATGGCGAAACCCCCATCTCTACTAAAAATACAAAAAATTAGCTGGGCATGGTGGCATGTGCCTGTAATCCCAGCGACTCAGGAGGCTGAGGCAGGAGAATTGCCTGAACCCGGGAGGCGGAGGTTGCGTTGAGCCGAGATTGCGCCATTGCACTCCAGCCTGGGTAACAAGAGCGAAACTCCGTCTCAAAAAAAAAAAAAAACAAAAAACCAAAAAAAAAAAACCAAAAAACAAAAAAGCACTCCAACAAAGCGCAGATATAGCCATTCCAATCAACACACTCAGACAATTTGCTTTCCTAAAATGGGGTAGGGACAGTCTTTTGGTTGTAAAAGATCAGGCCTATTTCTCCTTTCTTGAACCTCATCCCGGAGAGCCAAGTAGACTCTGTGCTGACCCAGGGTCTCTGCTTAGCTGTCAGACCTCTTCACTCGGTGCTCAGTTTTCACTCTCAGTCTTTATATTTCTGTTAGCTTAGTGAGTGACTGAATGAATGAATAACACCTGGTTAGTCTTACACTTTAGAATGTTAGTAATAATTCCTTCTACACTGTTTCTGTGGCACTTTTCATTTTCCAGAGCTCTGTGTGTATTTACATCACCTGGGAGTAAAGGTCATGGGGGATCCATTGGATGGATTTGAATTTAGACACGCATACCTGCACAGATCCAAAGTCTGAACCTCTTCAAGGGAAATGGACACCAGTAGAAGATGAAAAGGAAGAATTTCCCTAGTAAACAGATGCAGTTGTTATCACTAAGATGAAAACTTACTGACTTTTAGGTCTGTGGCAGGCATTACTACAGTTCACCAATATGCAGGTGGGGTACGGAGGCTTATGCCTATAATTTCAGCATGTTGGGATGCTAAGGCGGGAGGATTGCTCGAGTCCAAGAGCTTGAGGCTAGCCTGGGCAAGATAGTGAGACACTGTTTTTTTTTTTTTTAATAAAGACGGGGTTTCAGCATGTTGGTCAGGCTGGTCTTGAACTCCCGACATCAGGTGATCCGCCCGCCTTGGCCTCCAAAGTGTTTGGATTACAGGCGTGAGCCACCATGCCCGGCCATGAGATCCTGTTTCTTAAAAAACTAGCAAAAAATTAGCCAGGCATGGTGGTGCACACCTGCAGTCCCAGCTCCTCAGGAGGCTGAGGTGGAAAGATTTCTTGAGCCAAGCAGGAGGGGCCGCTGCACTCTAGCATGGATGATAGAGTAAGATCCTCATCTCTAAAAAAAGTTAAAATTAAATATGCTATTCAATTTTTGGTACTCTCTACTTTCAGGCATGTAGGAGATTATACTGCCTGTTCTGCTTGAAGTTAGATATAATCAAATGACTTACTTTGGCCATTGAAATATCAGTAGAAGTGTTGTGTGTCATTTCGAGGTAGAAGCATTAATATCCAGTGCTGAATTCTCTAGCCCTCCCTTTCTCTGAACGGAGTCGTCAGGGCCCATAGCAGACACTGTATCAAGAAACAAATTTAGGCCCAGTGTTGGTGGCTCACGCCTATAATTTCAGCACTTTGGGAGGCCGAGGCAGGTGAATCACTTGAGGCCAAGAGTTTGAGAGCACCCTGGCTAACATGGTGAAAACCTGTCCCTACTAAATACAAAAAGTAGCCAGGCATGGTGGTGAACACCTGTAATCCCAGGTACTCAGGAGGCTGAGGCAGGAGAATCACCTGAACCTGGGGAGGCAGAGGCTGCAGTGAGCCGAGATCACACCACTGCACTCCAGCCTGGGTGACAGAGCAAGACTTGGCCTCAAAAAACAAACAACAAAACAAAAACAAAAAACACACAAAAAGCAGAAAACAAGCCATTATTGTGTTAAACTGTTAGGATTTCGGGATTGTTATTTCAGAATCATTAGCCTATCCTGATGTTTACAAAGGCTAAATTTATACATTTCTTCAGCCACAGTCTGAGTCTAAAGAACAGAATCTATTAAAAATCTATGGTTCAGTAATATGCCTTTGGATTTCGTTTGGATTCATTTAAGAATCATTTATTAAGGCCTACTATTTTCAAGGTAACAGTGGTGGCCACTGTGGTTATTTCACTTTCTTTTGTGATCGTCTTGTAAGCCACTGCGGAGGGGGCTGTTTTTTACTTTCTTTTCTGATAGTGTTACAAGGACACATTGAAAATCTTGTAAATCTGTCAGAACTGATTTTCATGTTGCAGTTCTCAAGTCTTACACCAAGTGGCGCCACATACTAAGTGGTAAACAGGTGAGCTGCTTTTGATGATCAGGCACATCCTGAGTTTATCTAGTCCAAACTTTCACGAGTGCAACTTAGCCATGTTGCTTTCTCGTTGTTGCTAATGGGAATTTAAAACAACCTCAAAGGCATACTGATTTGCAATAATTGCTAATCTCTCTCTCTCTCTCTCTCTCTCTCTCACACACACACACACACACACACACACACACACACACACACACACCAATCTCTTTGCTGGAGGAAGGTGGGGGTGAGGAAGGTCAGGGTAGGGGAACAAGCCTCTCTGGTGTCTTTTCTGATAGACTCTACGCTCTGTGAAGGTAGAAAATTTGTGCATCTAATAAAAAACTAGCATGGTGCTGTCCTGGAGTAACTCCCTATTAAGTATTTATCATATGAATGAAGGACAAAAGGAAGGAATGCATGTAGAAATCTTCATACAGTATTTATTCTGTGTTCAAAGTTTGCTTAATAGCAAAAGGCTTACTTAGTAGGCATTTCTTCTCATTTTTAATTCCTTCCAAAATTATGTTTTGAAGTTTAAAATCTATTTTAAAATTGAAAAACTTACATTGTGTTAAAACTGCCTACTCGAGCCAATAAAAAAAAATTGAAAAATTGATGTGGAATCTTTTTTTTTTTTTTTTTTTTGAGACGGAGTTTCACTCATGTTACCCAGGCTGGAGTGCAATGGCACGATCTCGGCTCACCGCAACCTCCGCCCCCTGGGTTCAGGCAATTCTCCTGCCTCAGCCTCCTTAGTAGCTGGGATTACAGGCACGCATCACCATGCCCAGCTAATTTTTTGTATTTTTAGTAGAGACGGGGTTTCACCATGTTGACCAGGATGGTCTCGATCTCTTGACCTCGTGATCCACCCGCCTCAGCCTCCCAAAGTGCTGGGATTACAGGCTTGAGCCACCGCGCCCGGCGATGTGGAATCTTAAGAACAAAGCTAGCATTGAAGTGAGCTTTACTTAGTCACCCTTAAAGCTACAGGTTTTCAGGTATTTTTAAGTCATTGAGAAAAAATATGGGGGCCAGGTGCGGTGGCTCACGCCTATAATCCCAGCACTTTGGGAGGCCAGGGCGGGTGGATCACTTGAGGCCAAGTGTTC
This sequence comes from Sapajus apella, assembly GCF_009761245.1. Classification (NCBI taxonomy): domain Eukaryota; kingdom Metazoa; phylum Chordata; class Mammalia; order Primates; family Cebidae; genus Sapajus; species Sapajus apella. Next base: position 21,785,391 of record NW_022436978.1, read on the forward strand.
AAAACCAGCCTGACCAACATGATATAACTCCATCTCTACTAAAAATACAAAAATTAGCTGGGCATCATGGGCACCTGTAGTCCCAGCTACTCTGGAGGCTGAGGCATGAGAATAGCTGGAACCCAGGAGGCAGAGGTTGCAGTGAGCAGTGATTGTGTCACTGCACTCCAGCTCAGACAACATTCTGTCTCAAAATAGTAACAAAAAAAAAGAAAGAAAAAAAGAAAAAAGATTTAAAGAGGTTCATCATTATGGTGAATATAGGCCTTAGTTTTTTGCTCTTCACAGATGTAAAATCCCTTTAAGAATTTCAAAATGGATTATGTATAATTTATTTGCTCAAAAAGATGATGAGGTTTAGTACATCCAAAGGGTAGTTTCGACCATAATCCCACTAAATAATTTTTTTCCATTTTTAAAGAATTGAAGAGAAAAAAATTGAGAAAAAATTAAAATTACAATATCTAGTGCTGATATTTCTTTGTCTTGCAAATGTCTTTTTCCAGTTGGTTGTTCAAAACCAAGATCCAAACGAGGTCCATACATCAAACCTGGTTGTCATTTGTCTTTAGTTTCATTTAAGCTGGAATAACCCCTTCCCACTTTTTCATGCCATTGATTTGTGAAAGATGAATTTATACATTTTTCTTTTAAATATCTTAAGTTTTGTTAT
>NW_022436978.1:21786163-21907238 GCF_009761245.1 Sapajus apella
TTTTGAGACGGAGTTTCGCTCTTGTTACCCAGGCTGGAGTGCAATGGTGTGATCTCGGCTCACCGCAACCTCCGCCTCCTGGGTTCAGGCAATTCTCCTGCCTCAGCCTCCTGAGTAGCTGGGATTACAGGCACGCACCACCATGCCCAGCTAATTTTTTGTAGTTTTTTAGTAGAGACGGGGTTTCACCATGTTGACCAGGATGGTCTCGATCTCTTGACCTCGTGACCCACTCGCCTCGGCCTCCCAAAGTGCTGGGATTACAAGCGTGAGCCACCGCGCCCGGCCAGATCTGCATTGTAAAGAATCTTGCATCTGAGTCTTTCTCTGCCAGTTTGTAAAAAGCAGACAAACATTTAAAACAGAATAACTAGCTTTATAGGGACAAAGAATATCTATTTTTATGAATTTATCTGGCCCCATTATAATATGGAGATTCATATTTTTCAAGGAGAAACAAAACAGTATTAAGTACAACACAGGTAATTCAATCATATTTTCCTAGCTTATCACTTTTAATATTTCTTCTCTGGCTGCTTAATTTTCTTTCAAGGTTAAACCAAGATTAAGAGTCTCCTAAGCAGTGTACATTTCACCCTCTTCCTTGTGAATTAAATCCTGATTTGACTGAGGACTGCAATGTGTCAATGTGTCCAATTTAAAAACTGTTCTTCAGCCTCTCTCACAGATAGGGGTAGTATTAAGATGCAGGTCTGGGCCGGGTGCGGTGGCTTATGTGTGTAATTCCAGTGTTTTCGGAATGGGAAGATTTCGAGGTGGGAAGATTACTTGAAGCCAGAAGTTTGAGCCCAGATGTGCAAGACCAGCCTTGGCGACATGGAGAGACTCCATCTCTACAAAAAATTAAAAAAACTTGTTGGGTGTGGTGGGACATGGCTGTCGTCCTGGCTACTCAGAAGCCGAGCTGGGAGGACCGCCTGAGCCCAGGAGCTTGAGATTACAGCTATGATCACGCTGCTGCACTCCAGCCTGGGCAATAGAGCAAGACCCTGTTGAAAAAGAAAGGGGAGGTGGAGGGGGGGAGGGGGAGGGGGAGGGGGAGGGAAGTCTGACCAAGGAAATAGATGTAGGCAGAGGTGGTTATGAGGGACTATAAGAAAGCTCATTTTATTTTATTATTTATTTTTTGAAACAGAGTTATGCTTTTGTTGCCCAGGCTGGAGTGCAGTGGCGCAATCTTGGTTCACCACAACTTCCACCTCCCAGGTTCAAGCGATTCTCCTGCCCCAGCCTCCCAAGTAGCTGGGATTACAGGTGTGCAGCACCACGTCCAGCTAATTTTGTATTTTTAACAGAGACGGAGTTTCTCCATGTTGGTCAGGCTTGTCTCGAACTCCCGACCTCAGGTGATCCACCTGCCTTGGCCTCCCAAAGTGCTGGGATTACAGGCGTGAGCCACTGCGCCCTGCCAAAGTACATAGTATTTTTTAAAGCACCAAAAGGAGATTTATACTTCTAGCACAGAGTTTGAAATGAATTAGAAAATTAAGCCAAATGAAGCACATATAAACTCCAGGGAAAATTAAAAGTGAAGTGGTTCAGGTGACAGTAATATGCATTTACACAGTTGCTATAATATAAATACTAAATATTTAACAAAACAACAAGAAACCATATAGGAAGGGAGTATGTGGGTGTGGGTGTGTGTGTTGTGAGGGTGGTTTTCCTGCATAAACAGATGGAGGTAGAAGAGATCTAAATCCTTTTGATCAGAAGTAGATGCCAGTAGAAGATATCTGAACTTGAAAAATCAAATTCCCATATAATCCTGATGTCTGGAAATATGGAGTAAAGTGTCAGGCACTATAGCCAAAAGACTTGGAAGTGACTGCCTTTGGCGGAGCAGAAACTGGGTATGAGGCGGGTGGAGAAGGGACTGCTGCTGTGTGTTAGAAGCCTTAAAAAACTGGGCGTGGTGTCTCACGCTTGTAATCCCAGAACTTTGGGAGGTCAAGGCAGGCGGATCACTTGAGGTCTGGAGTTTGAGACCAGCCCGACCAACATGGTGAGACCCCATTTCTATTAAAAATACAAAAAATTGGCCAGGCGTAGTGGCTCATGCCTGTAATCCAAGCACTTTGGAGGCCAAGGTGGGGAGATCACCTGAGGTCGGGAGTTCAAGACCAGCCTGACCAACATGATGAAACCCTGTCTTAAAAATTAATTAATTAATTAATTTTAAAAAAGGAAAAAAAAAAAAAGAAAAAAAATTGGCTGGGCGCAGTGGCTCACACCTGTAATCCTAGCACTTTGAGAGGCCGAGGTGGGTGGATCACCTGAGGTCAGGAGTTCAAGACCACCCTGGCCATCATGGTGAAACCTCATCTTTAAAAAAAAAAATACAAAAAATTAGCTGGGTGGCCTGTAATCTCAGCTAATTGGGAGGCAGAGGTAGGAGAATTGCATGAACCTGGGAGGCGGAGGTTGCAGTGAGCCAAGATCGAGCCATTGCACTCCAGCCTGTGTGACAGAGAGAGACTGTCCCAAAATAACAAACAAAAGCCCCAAAACGACTGAACTTTAAAAACTATGTACATGTATTACTTTGATTTAAGTAAAACATTATCTTAAAAACTGTAAGAAGAAAGGAAGAAGGACAAGTGGAAACAACTGGAACCGTGGTTTCTGTTTCCCTTTTTCTGTTTCTCTCTGTGCCTCTGCTGCATTCTCCCTGTTCTGTGCATGGGATTTATCGAAGCTCTGAGGCTGGGAAGGACCAGGGAGGATGTGTCAGGGCAAGGGTGGCTCTCAGCAGACCTGGACTCGTAGCTTGGGACGCTGTCTGACAGAGAGTGAAGGACTCTTCCCCGCAACTCCAGTTAGTGTAAGAATGGCTTACAGTTCCCTCTGTAGTTGAGAAGGCTATTTTAGTGTCTTCAGTACTCTTCCACCCAATGAAGAGGTATTTCATGATTACAGAAATATTTGTAAATATATTATATATTTGTGTTTACAAATATATTCCTTTTTTCAGAACCACTTGGAGCCTTGTAATGATTTCCAGGGATACTAGTTACTGAGTATTTGAGGATTTTATAGAAAAGAAAAAGACCACTTTCTCCTACATAATAACACAAGCACCTAAATATGTGGCATTACATCTTTTTTTTTTTTTTTTTTTGAGAGAGAGGGAGTTTCGCTCTTGTTACCCAGGCTGGAGTGCAATGGCACGATCTCGGCTCACCGCAACCTCCGCCTCCCGGGTTCAGGCAATTCTCCTGCCTCAGCCTCCTGAGTAGCTGGGATTACAGGCACGCGTCACCATGCCCAGCTAATTTTTTGTATTTTTAGTAGAGACGGGGTTTCACCGTGTTGACCAGGATGGTCTCGATCTCTTGACCTTGTGATCCACCCGCCTCAGCCTCCCACAGTGCTGGGATTACAGGCTTGAGCCACCGCGCCCGGCTACATCTTTTCAATCTAATTTCTTGGCAGAATTTTGTCCTTGCTCCACACCTGGGAGTGTGCGAAAAATGCAAAATCTCAAGTGCCTCTGTGTCAGAATCTGATTGATTGACCGACCGATTAAAAGACAAGGTATTGCTCCATCACCCAGGCTGGAGTGCGGTGGCACAATTGAGTTCACTGCAGCCTTGACTTCTTAGGCCAGCGGCCCTCCTGAATAGCTGGGACCACAGGTGCTTGTCACCATGCCTTTGTTTATTTTTTGTAGAGGTGTGTGTGTGGGTGTTTTTTGTTTTTTTTTTTTAAATAAATAGAGACAGGGTTTCACCATGTTGGTCAGGCTGGTCTTGAACTCCTGACCTCAGGTGATCCACTGCCTTGGCTTTTGGTCTTTACACTTCTGTCTCTCTGTGGTGGACAGATCCTGAGGTGACCTGCCTGATTCCTGCCTCCCGGTGTTCATGCCTTCGTGTAATACCCTCTTCTTGGCTATGGGCAGAACCTGTGACTCGCTTTTAACCAATGGGATATGGCAAAGGTGATGGGATGCCACCTCTGTGATTCCGTTAACATAACAAAGGTGATGAGATGTTATTCCTGTGCTTACGTTATGTCATACAAGACCCCGACTTGCTAGCAGATTTGCTGTCTCCTGCTCTCCTGAAAGCCTTGAAGAAGCCAGCCGCTGTGGGACCGCTGTTGAGAGGCCATGTGATAGGGAACTGTGAGCGGCTCGAGGCAGCCTCTCGGTCTCCAGCCTTCAGCAAACGACTTCTGTCGATCACCCGAGGGAATGCCGACACAGATCTTCCTTAGGCTGAGCTTCTGATGAGCCTGCAGCCCTGGCCAATGCCTGGATCACAGCCTAGGGGCACCCTGAGAGAGAACAGGTGTGTGTTGATCATTTCATGTGAGATAATAAATGTGTGTTGTTTTATGCCTCTAAGTTTGTGAGGCGGTCATAGATAATGCATTTTCTTTAGAAATTTAATACAAAAGACACAAAAGAAAACAACAACAAAAAGGAAATTTCATACAAATGAAATACCATGATGCATCATCTTTTGTCTGGCTTCTTTCCCTTAACAGATGCCTGTGAGATTCATCAATATTGTTGACTATATCAGCAGTCATTCATTTTTATTGCTGAGTAATATTCCATTTATGGGTTTACCACATTTTGTGTGTGTATCCACTCACCAGTGATAGACATTTGCGTGTTTCTACTTTTTGCCTGTTGTGAATGATACTGCTTTGAGAGTTATGTGCAAGTCTTTGTGTGGATGTATGTTTTCAATTCTCTTGGGCAGATACCTAGTAGTGGAACTGCTGGGTCGTATGGGTAGTATGTTTACTTTTTTTAATGCTACCAAACTATTTCAAAATTGGCTGTACCACTTTACATGGTCACCAGTGGGTGACAGTTTCAGTTTCTTCACATTCTCTATACACTTAGTATTTTCAGTTTTTAAAAATGGCATCTCATTGTGATTTTAATTTTCATTTTCCTACTGACTTTGCAAAACTGCTTATTAAAATATTTTGCCAATTATTATTATTATTTGAGACAGAGTCTCACTCTGTTGCCCAGGCTGGAGTGCAGTGGTGCAATCTTGGCTCACTGCAACCTCCACATCCCATGTTCAAGCAATTCTCCTGCCTGCCTGCCTTGGCCAAAGTGCTGAGATTACAGGCGTGAGCCACCGCATCCAGCCACCAATTATTTTTTTGGTTGAGTTGTTTATCTTCTTATTGAGGTGCAAGAGTTGTAAGGATTCTTGTTGTATTCTGGATAGAAGTCTTTTAACAGATGTATCAGTGAATGTTCAATCAAAGAATCAGAACCACCAGGAGGCATATATACATATACATACATTTTAAATATACACAGAAAGAGATTTTTTAAATCAGAAATTTGGCCTTATATAAATCAGACCAGGGATCTGATTGTGCCCTGTGTACAAGCTGGTAAGTTAGCTTGTTACTATTTCATGAGTGCTGACAGAAGATATAAGAATCTTGGGTCAGAGGAAAAAGATTTCATAGTCATGGTACAACAAGCAGAATGAGAATCACAAGCAGAATGAGAGTCACAAGCAGAACGAGAGTCACAAACAGAACGAGAGTCATAAGCAGAATGAGAGTCACAAGCAGAATGACAGTCAGCATGCTGGCATCAGCTCCTTTTGCCACTCAAGACCCTCAGAGCAGCACGGATGACACGGACGTGTGACTGAACACACAGCGCCTTGCGGAGAAGAACTCTGAGCCTGAGGCTGTCAACAGCCTGCTCTTTGTCCAGGGGGGAGACACGACTTCATCCCACAAGGTTACTCCTGGCGACTATCACCCCGAGAAATGGCCTGGGCAAAGAGCTCTGAGGGCTTTGTGTTCTGAGCAGTCTCGGCGAGAATGTGCAAGGAAGCTCAGGCCTCATGGTGAAGCCTCTCCCGACAGTCCAACCCTTGCCCTCCAAGGCTCCTTTGGGCTTCAGGAGAAGTACGAACATCTATCAGTGAGATTGAAACGAGATTGTGCTGGTCCTTGTGTTTGTACACAAATGGTGATGGGCGCGTTCAGGAACTGTCACAGGAGAAGAATTCAGCATCAGACCTGTCCCCACAAGTGCCTGTGTTTTCATCAGCACATGCACAGGGATGACAGCCTCAGTAGGAGGTCGGATTTCCCCTCCCAGCTGCTGCTTGTTACAAGTGGACCACAGGATCGTTTTGCCAGACTGCATGGGTGTAACAGACAGAGAGAGCGTAAACTCTTCTCTCCCTCCCTTTGCTTCTTAGGGTCTAAGCTATTCCCTACCCTAGTGCTGGGGTTATTGCTTACCCTTCACGGCCACAACGTTGGTGTGTCCATTCTAGTAATTATAACTTTTTCCCTAGGGATCTCCTATTTGTGCCCCGGGATCAGGTACAAGAGGAACAAGGGCATTTTAATGAAATTTGCAGAGATCATTATATCTTCCACCCTGGCTCACACAGACACTCTTCAAGGACTTGGTGATTGATGTACCGAACCAAGTGATCATTACCTCTAAGATCTAGGACCATGTCAGTCCAAAAAGTTTGAATTCAATAAGAGAATCAAGCTGCGTGCGCCTATAATCCCAGCCACTTGTGGGGCTGAGGCAGGGAATTGCTTGAACCCAGGAGGCGGAGATTTCAGTGAGCTGAGATTGTGCCATTGCACTCCAGCCTGGATGACAGAGTGAGACTCCATCTCAAAAAAATAAATAAATAATAAAACAAAATAAAATAAAAGAGAGAGAATCAAGTAATTTTGAATTCCTAGGCGACTTTTTTGCCTGGCTGATACACAGAAGGTATACCAATCACACAAGTTTGGGGCTGCTGCTGTGAGTGCAATGAAAGAATCGTTGTGCTCAGAAACAGTCAGGGTAAAAATCTCACATTTTCAAAATAGGTCTATGTGACCCCTTCTTTCTTCCTGATCATTACAAAGAAGGCTAAAAGGAAATGATCTCTCCCTGGGAATAGCCATACGCTGTAAGCCAAACTATCTTGTTAAAACGTTTGAACCGGAAGGAGGTGAGAGAGATAGATTAAGAAGCATTGGGGTTGATCTTTTGAGAAGACTTTGTGCTTTACGATACCTGACGCCAGCCCATGGCATTAGGTGGGGAGCGTGGAATCCATCTCCACACCCAGTGGGGATCAGAGTCCAAGGTGGGGAGTGTGGAATCTCCTTTGAATAACTAGATTATTGGCCCAGTGCCGACAGCCTTTGAGGGCAGAGGCAGGAGAGGAGATGATGTGATGGCTTTAGCCTGTGCCTACCCAGCTCAAGCCTGACCAATCTGCCTTTCCGAACTGCCTGCTCTTTGGATTGTGAACTTGCTTAGACAGCCCCAACGATGGCCTAAGCCAACTCCTTGTAATAAATCACACACACTGGAAATTGTTGAGAGGAACACTTTTGGGAGTGAGAATCAGGAATTCTCTTTTGGACATCTTCAGTAGATGGTGCAGATCTCCAAATGGAGAAGTCAGGTAGTGCTTAGATGGTTAATAAGCATGAGGGCTACAGATTTGAATTTGGGACTCGTGATTATAGAGATGCCTATTTTAAACCATGGGTCTCATGAAATTGATGGGATCGCTAAGGGAGAGAATGTATACAGAGAAAAGGAGAAAAACTGCAACTGAGCCCTGGGTGGGCCAACGTTTAGAGCTCCAACAAAGTAGGGAAAATCAGAAAAGATGGAAGAGGCATGGTCTTTGAGATAAGAGAAAACTAGAGGGTGTCATGTCATGGAATCCATGAGCAAACAATATTTCAAGAAGCTGGAGACCAAATAATTCTAATGCTGGTAAACTGCAAAATGAAGTGACTATTGGAATTTTTTTTTTTTTTTTTTTTTTTTTTTTTTTTTTTTTTTTTTTTTTGCGACAGAGTTCACTGTGCTACCTAGGCTGGAGTGCAGTGGCTCAATTTCAACTCACTGCAGCCTCTGTTTCTTGGGCTCAAGTGACCCTCTCACCTCAGACTCTCAAGCAGCTGGGATTACAGGCACTCACTATCAAGTCCAACCAATTTTTGTATTTTTAGTAGAGACGGGGTTTTCACTATGTTGCCCAGGCTGGTCTCGAACTCCTGACCTCAAGTGATCTGTACACCTTGGCCTCTCAAAGTGCTGGGATTACAGGGTGAGACATCTTGCCCGGCTATAATCATGGGATTTGATAATCACAATAATTCAGTGTTTATATGAAACATTTTGGAGCACTTTTCTAACATCTGTAATCTCAGGATTTTTCTCTTCATGAGATAGTGGGAGGTAGTTATAATCATTACTATCCCTCTTTTATTAGTGAGGATTCGAGGCTAAGAGAGATTTTAGGGAATTGCTTAAAGTAGCTAGCTATGGCAGACCTGGGTTAGAATGAGATTTCTTTTTTTTTTCCTTTAGCAGCTTTACAGACTAAAGAATGAGAGTTCTTTATTCCAGTTCATTTTTCCAGTTCTAAATTTTGGTTGGCATAGGACTCATCTGTGGCGCTTTCTAAAAAAGTAGGCACAAGTAGTCTCATCAAGGAACTCTGGGATAAGGGTCATATCATGAGTATCAAAAAACGTACATATACAACTCAACAAGCAGTTCTAATGAGAGGCTAGAGTTAAGAGTCTATAATGAGTTCATCTATAATGTGTTCTGAGCAACCGTTAAATGAGACTTCTTAGGATGAGAGTCGGTTTGGTTAATGGAGCTCACAAAGGTCAGCTGAAACATCTCTGAGTTTCCCCAGGATGGAAATGCTAATTCACCCCACAGGTTAAGGCCTCAGTGCAATCTGCTGAGTGTTTTCTTATCGTTAGTTCCCTGCTCCTGAACGGAGAAAACATGGCTAGGGTTTTATCCAATCACAAGACATCATGCAACACCACACTCAAATCTACACGCAGTCAGAACTGCCTTTCCCAAAAGACAGTGGTTTTCTTTGTGATTGAACTTCTGAATTAAATTTAGTTGTCTCATCAGGTGAATTTCCAGGACCAGGTTCCCCAGGCTGAGAATCACATAGAGATGCAACAACTGTGCACTTGTGGGGATTGTCATCTGCAAGTTTTATGAAATAAGGATTGTATCCAAAACGTAAGCACTTACCTGCTACTGGAGAGAAAATTATGCTTCATGGGTAATTTAAAGCAGGGACTCATTAAATCGTGAGGTATTTTTTTCCAAAATTTTTTGTCACCCAGGATGGACTACAGTGGTGTGATTATGGCTCAATGCAGCCTCGACTTCCTGGGCTCAAGTGATTCTCCCACCTCAGCCTCCTGAATACCTGGGGTTACAGGTGTGCTGCCATGCCTGGAAAGTTTTGTATTTTTTGTAGAGTCTGGGGTTTTACCATGTTGCCCAGGCTGGTCTCGAACTCCTGAGTTCAACGGAAGAAATGTATACAGGTGTTTCTTTTTCTTGACTCAACGGTAAGCCTTTTCAGAACAGGAGCAGTGTCTTACTCAGCTCCCACAATGTTTAAGAGTAGTAGAGGATCAGTCACTGTTGAATGAATGAGTGAATGAATGGGTGATGGCTTCTTGTAGTTTCTGATTTGTTAATAAATGAGTGATATATAAATTTCCCAACATTGAGATTTTGCTTTGCATCTTTTTCTCTTCTTACATGGTTTCTTTTGTCCTGAAATCGTTCTGCTTGTTTTCATATTGCAAGATTTGAAGGAAGCTTCAAAGAGCTTACGAGATAACCCTGCAGTCACATGCACGTATTCTCTCCCCACCTTGGTGAGGAAGGTAATTACTGTTTTCTCTTTCTGCAGAGGGAACGAGACTTGGAAAATACAGGGATTTATATGTCACAGACTTTGCAGTAAAATTAGCATTCGAATGTTCAGCCTTCACAGTGACAGAAGCGATTCTTTATTTTATTCTGCTGATTCCTCTTTTCTTCTGCTTTTCTATTTATGTGTGGGGAATCTATGAGATAAAAATAACTCCTATATTTCTTATTCCTTTCTCAAAGAAAACATTTCCCAGGCAAGAAATGACATTCAAAATAAGAAACATCAAAATAAATGATAAGGTGAGACGCTGAGAGAGATGATCAATGGGTGTCACCTAGCTTGCCCCAGCTCCGTCTTTTAAAACATTTTTATTGTAAAATATTGAACATTTGTTTTAGAAATATGCATCAATTTATTTGCACAGTTTAACAAATATTTATAAGAAAAACCTCCATGTAACTGGTATTCAGATTAAAAAATTAAACATTGTGAGCACTTCACAGTAATTCACATATCAATTTCTGGTTACAATCCCGGCCTTCTCTCCAGTGGTAACTGTTTTCTTTTCTTTTTTTTTTTCTGAGACAGAGTCTCACTCTGTTGCCCAGGCTGGAGTGCAACTTGGTTCACTGCAACCTTCACCTCCTGGGTTCAAGTGATTCTCCTGCTTCAACCTCCTGAGTAGCTGGGACTATAGGCACGTGCCACCACGCCCAGCTATTTTTTTTTTTTTTTTTTGTATTTTTAGTAGAGATGAGGTTTCACCATGTTAACCAGGATGGCCTCGATCTCCTGACCTGGTGATCTGCCTGCCCTGGCCTCCCAAAGTGCTGGTATTACAGGTGTGAGCCACCGGTAACTGTTTTCTTTGTGTTAATCACTTTCTTTCTTTCCTTTATAGTTTAACCACATCTAGATGCATCCTTAAACAATACTGCATAATTTTGTTGTGTGCTTTCAAGCTTTATATAAATCATATTGTATACATTCTTTTTTTTTTTTTTTTTTTCTACTCGTTGAGTCAGTCTCACTTTGTCACTCAGGCTGGAGTGCAGCGTGCAATCTTGGCTCACTGCAATCTCTGCCTCCCAGGTTTAACTGATTCTCATGCCTCAGCCTGCGAGTAGCTGGAAATATGGGCGTGCACCACCTCACCAAGCTAATTTTTGTATAAACGGGGGTTTTGCCATGTTGGCCAGGCTGGTCTTGAACTCCTGAGCTCAAGTGATCTGCCTGCCTCAGCCTCCGAAAGTGCTAGGATTAAAGGCACAAGCCACTGTGCCCAGCCTGTATATATTCTTGCATGTCTTTTTGCCCTCAACCTGGTGCTATAAGAGTAGCTCATGTTGCTGCATGTAGCTGAAGTTGATCAGTTTTGTTGTTAAATGATATTCCTGCTTGAACATGCTATATATGTGTGTGTATATATATATATATTTTACTGTATATATATATCTCTTTAACTTTGCTAGATACTACCAAAGTGTTTTCCACAATGGTTATGCCACTTTCCAACCTCACCAGCATTAGAGTTTCAGCTGCTCTGAATCTTTACCCATACTTGGCATCCTCTTTTTTTCCTGCCTTTAATTGTGGCTATTACAGTACCAGGATAGTGTCCATCACTATGGTTGTGATTTGCATGATAACTAATCAGCTTTACACCTTTTCACTGACACTTTTGATTTCTTGTTTTGTGAAGTATCTGTTCAAGTTTCATTGATTTTCTGTTGGGTTATATGGCTTTTTCTCAGTAAATTTGGTCTGTTTTCAAGTTATTAAAGTGGGCATTGATAGTGAAGTTCTGTGGTGATAGCCAACCTTTTTAGAAAACTGTTAGACGCAGTGTAGGTTTTTGTTTTTGATATGGGATCTCTCTCTGTTGCCCAGGTTGGAGTTCAGTAGTATGATCTTGGCTCACTGTAACCGCCACCTCCCAGGTTCAAGCAATTCTCCTGCCTCGGCCTCCCAAGTAGCTGGGATTACAGGCACCCGCCACAACACCTAGCTAATTTTCGTATTTTTAGTAGAGCCGAGGTTTTGCCATGTTGACCAGGCTGGCCTCGAACTCCTGACCTCGGGTGATCTGCCCCATGAGCCCCTGGGCCCAGTGTTGGGATTACAGGCAGGAGTCCTGTTCCCCGCCCAGTGTTAGTTTTTGGGAGTGGGAGAGGAATGAAGTTGTGTTATGGCTTCTCCTTTTCAGATGTCACCTCCAGGCAGTTCATGAGTTTTCTGCTCTTGGGCCTGGGTAAATGACTGTAAGATTTGAGTAAGTGCCACCAAGGGAGAATACAGGAAAATAAACAAAGAGCTGATATCAGGAGACCATTTAATGGGGGACATCAAAGGATGCTTATTGCTTGAGGAAGACCTTCTGTTAATTATTGCCTAGAAACAGAGACCAGAGCGTGGCTGGCTGATCAACTCCCACACTGGTGACTACCATTTAACTAAGGCTTTGAATATGTTCAAATTCCCTTTAGACCCATTACCTTATCTGGAAACCACTGTTTTCTTGGAAATGAGCCAAATGAGAAAGGGATTTTCTGAAACAATGCCCTGGAGGAACACATCTTCCCTTCCCTTAAGTAAGGGGAACGTGGAGGACAGAATGGAAAGCAGAAGAAAGTTAATTGCCATTGCTAATAAACACTCTGCTAGAGCACGTTTGTGCAAGCACTGTTTTAGAAGAGCTGACGGGCTAACTGCAATCTAATGACTGATAACTGATATTTTAAACACTTTTTCTGCACAGAGGATTCATCTGAAGAGGCTTTTTTTTTTTTTTTTTTTTGTTTAATGCTTGAGGTGGTTGGAATTTTGCAAAGCATTATTTCTGAAACAAGACAGGGATTATAACTCTATTTTCTTTGAGACGGAGTCTTGTTCTGTCGCCCAGGCTGGAGTGCAATGGCATGATCTCAACTCACTGCAACCTCCGCCTCCCGAGTTCAAGTGATTCTCCTGCCTCAGCCTCCTGAGTAGCTGGGACTACAGGTGCGCCACCACGTCTGGCTAATTTTGTATTTTTAGTAGAGATGGGGTTTCACCATGTTGGCCAGGCTGGGATTATACTTACTATTATGTGAACACATAAGCATCTACTTAAATTTGACCATGTTTATGGCTTTTCAGTAGAAAAGGTACACAATTCTGCTCTTAGCGCAGACGTAACTGATGAGCATGCACACAGTTTAATAGCCACAGACACAGGCAATCCACTTAAAGTCTTAGTTCTTGAGGGCAAAAACTGCTTCAGCCCCACTTCTTTTTCTTAAGGATTCTCTGGGTTAGAAAGGCTTATCCAGAGGATGAACATTGTATTAAAATACTTTACCTGGAGTTATAATTTAGTTCACTGCAAATCAACACATCTCGTGCAGCATTTTTTCCCTGTTGGAAATCAGCCGTGACGTGGGAAGCATGTGGGTGGGACAGAGTCCCATTTACCTCTGTGTTCTCAGTGCACCGCACATGACCTGTACATAACAGCTGATTATTACACAGTACTGTTGATTGAATGAGTTAATCCGTCCTATAAAGAAGAGTTGAGGAAACTAAGTCTGATAAACCTGGAGAAAGAGAAGTCTTTGGAAAGAAGAGGAGATTGCGGTCTTTGGACGTTTGAGGCCTTAACCTGGGGCAGGAGAAGAACAAAGTGAGGACACTGTGGGGACAAATCCGGTAGGCAGATTTTTATTCATTCCATATCAGCTGAGGAACAGTTTGATCTTAAAACCAAAACCCAGAAGAGAAAAAAGTTGCTTTCCTTTTCCAGGTTATTTTTTGCAAGGCGTTCTTACGGGGTGCCTGGTTTCCCCGTTATTCATTCCCTTGTTTTCTTCCAAGGTTGATGGGCTGAGTTCCCTGATTCAGCAGAAAAGCTCCAGCTCTCTATCAGCAGATCTGCTTCCTGAGGAATGATGATCCTCTCTGGGTCATTACACACTGCATTTCGAGGCTTAGAATTCCATGGGTACAATCAGTTAAGAGTGATATATAGCTCTACCTTTGTCTATAAAAATGAGACCTAAGACTTGTGGTAAGACATAAATCCATTTCAGGGCCACCGAAACCTCCGCAGCATTGCTCCTGAGTGCTGCTAAGGACTCCCCACACATCAACCTGAAAAATTAGTCTCTACAAACAGTGATGTGACTGTTGCCCTTGGTATTATTTGCACATCACCTTGCTATTAATATGAGGTTTTCTTGGATTAAAAATAGTTTTACCTTGACTTTTGTCTGGATGGCAAAAATCTCAGCTATTGGGCTTTTACATTCCAGTCTTTTCTACTTTAAATTCAGACCTCATCTTCTATTTGAAAAATGCAGGTAATCAAACAGAAGTGCGGTGACTTAGGAAGAAAGACCAAGAAAAGGGATAGAAAGTGTTCTCAACTTGCTAGCTTCTGAAGCTTTATGTATTCTGGGGTAAATTGTCCAATGTCTTAGCATCTCATTGTTCGACCCATAAAATAGAATAATGTTAACAAGAGAAACCACATTTTTTCTGCTGGAGGATAAAGGTATGCTGAAAAATTTTTGGCCTGGAATATTAAATAGTCCCTGGAAATAGTGTAAAAATGACTAGATTTAAGTCATCTCATCAAAATAATTTTTAAAAAATACATGTTTGTTCATAATTCTAGCTTTCTTATGAACAGGGCTGTATGGGACCTGGCATGGAGGCACGTACCGGGTGAGCTTTACAGGTGGAATTATGGTGAGGACGCAGGAGTCTCCAGGGAGGGAGAGGGCGAGGATGGGAATGTGGTCGGCTTGAGGGATGGCCCCCAAAATGCCTGCAAATCAACCTCAGCAACCCAACAGTTTAACAGAGCCTCACTACCCGGGATGTGATAAAAAGTTAGGAAGCTTGGTTAGTTCTGACTCAGCTACGAATTGAAGTAACTCTGAGCAAGCCACACAACCTCTCTGTGCCATAGCACCTTCCTCTGGAAGTTGATGTATTTCAGCAAGTTTGACACTTTCCAAAACAGCGGCTGCCAGCCACATCGACCACTTGAAATGTGTGTGGCTAGTGCAGCTGCGGAGGAACTGAATTTTAAATTTTACTTAGTTTTAATGAATTCAAATTTTTATTTATTCATTTATGTACTTAGAGACAGAGTCTCCCTTGTCACTCAGGCTGGTGTGCAGTGGCATGATCTCAGCTCCCTGCAGCCTTGACTTCCTGGGCTCAGGTGATTCTCTCAACTCAGCCTCCCAAGTAGCCAGGACTGTAGGTGTGCACCACCACAGCTGGTTAATTTTTTGTATTGTTTTGTAGAGATGAGATTTTTGTCATGTTGCCCAGGCTGGTCTCAAACTTCTGAGCCCAAGCGATCCGCCTGCCTTGGCCTCCCTAAGTGCTGGGATTACAGGTCTAAGCCACTGCACCCTCAAATTTAAATTTAAAAACTAGAACAGCATAAAATATTTTTCTTTTAAACAAAACTTAGTTACTTTGACAGGACTACATTTTACTTTAGCCATTGAAAATTGTGTCCTTACTGAGATGGGTTAAAAGTGTAAAATACAGACTATGTAAAAGACGGGATGAAAGACACCATAAATTATCTCATCAATACATTTTTTGTATTAACTATATGTTTATGTGATAATATTTTAGATATATTGGGTTAAAGAAAATAATGCTATTAAAATTAACTTCACCTGTTTCTTTTTAATGTTTTAAAAATGTGGCTACTAGAAAATTTAAATTATATACATGGCCCACATTGTATCCATATTGGATAGTGATAGACCAGATGGTCTCACTTGCACCTTCCAACGAGAAAGCCTATTGTTCTAGGTAGCCAAAGGGAAGCTTCATCTCTGAGTGGCTTTGAGCATGGACTTTTCAAAGTGGAGAGTATGAATTCTATCCCCCGCCTTGCCAGCTGTGTGGTTTTTGGCAAATTGCTTGACCTCAGTGGGCCTCAGCTTCCTCATGTGAGGACTAGAAACATATCTACTTCATAAGGTTGTCATAGGACTAAATGAAATAGCATGTGTAAGGCGCCAAGCACATTGCCCGTGACTATGTTGAAATAAGTTCTCCCCACATTCCCATTTCTCTGAGAAATTCCCATGAGGACCCCAAGAGGAAACAGGACAGGAAGGTTTTAAGGAAGCAGCAGTTCCTGAAAAGAGCCAGGGTGTGAAGCGCTTTAGGAGGTCGAAGGAAACACGCAGCTTTGTTGGCATGACTCAGCACGCTGCGGCTTTGTTGGGTGACTCAGCACGCTGAGGTTCGTTCCCTGACCTGACCCAGGCGCCCGTTTCCAGCCCTGCCGCTCATGTCTCTCCCTCCCTTTACTAGTCCCCTTTTGCTCTCACAGTCTCTCTGTTGTCATATTCTAGGCCTTTATAGCTTGCTGGCCTCTAGCTGTAGAATTGCTGAAGGACGTAATGCAGAGTGTTTGGGAAAGAGGACACGTTCCTCCCGCCTTCGTGGGCTTCACTGTGAACCACGGAGGTTTCTAGGTCGCATGGTTCCAAGCGTTGAAAAGTTAGTGCCCTTCCTGAGACGCGTTAGAAGTGCCAAATACAGACCGTGTTTCAAAGACGGTGTGAAAAAGCCAACTTTCGTGGCAGGTACCAAGCTCATTTCACTTTATGCAGGCTCCCTAATTCATCTCTGCCCCTTCAGCCCTCGGCCGAGAGCCCCAGCAGAAGGATGAAAAATCAAAAGGGCAAGAGACAGAACATTTGTTTTAGGAATCGGAACAACTCCAAGTATGAAGATAACAGATTTGGTCATTTAGTCAATGTTCATTCATGGCAAATTTTATTTTTAATTTTTGTGGGTACATAGTTTTATATATTTATGGGTTACATGAGATATTTTGATGCAGGCATGCAAGGCATAATAATCATGTCAGGGTAAATGGGGTTTCCATCATCTCAAGTATTTATCCTTGTGTCACAAACAGTCCAATTATACTTTTAGTTATTTAAAAATGCAAGGAGTGGGGGCAAGGGGAGGGAGAGCATTAGGAATAATACCTAATGCATGCGGGGCTTAAAACCTAAATGATGGGTTGACAGGTGCAGCAAACCGCCATGGCACATGTACACCTATGTAACAAACCTGCGTGTTCTGCACATGGATCCCAGAACTTAAAGTAAAATAAAATAAAAGAATCACTAATCAAACCTACATTTGCAAAATAAATTATAAATATTGAAAAGAAAAAAAGGTACAAAAATTATTTTTGACAATAGTCACTCTGTTGTGCTATCAAATACTAGTCTCATGTTTTTTATGGCTGAATAGTACTCCATGGTGTATACGTGCCACGTTTTAAATATCAATTTGTTAGTTGACAGATGGCTTCCAAATCTTGGCTATTGTGAATAGTGCTTCGATAAACATGGGGGTGTAGATATCTTTGGGATATCTTTTAATCTTTTCTTTTTTTTTTTTTTTTTTTTGAGATGGAGTCTCACTCTGTTGCCCAGACTGGAGTGCAGTGGCACGATCTCGGTTCACTGCAACCTTCCTGGCTTCAAGCAATTCTCCTGCCTCAGCCTCCTGAGTAGCTGGGATGATGGTGTGCACCACCACGCCTGGCTAATTTTTTGTATTTTTAGCAGAGACGGGGTTTCACCATGTTGGCCAGACTGGTCTCGAACTCCTGACTTTGTGATCCGCCTGCCTCAGCCTCCCAAAGTGCTAGGATTACAGCTGTGAGCCACTGCGTCCCACCAACAAATATTTTAAAAGAATGACACTGGTCTTCCCATTTATTTTGAGTTGCTTTGACCCATCTTCTTAATCAACGGATCTTTTCAACTGGTCAATTGTCCTATTATTATGAGATTCCTCCCCTTCCATCCAGGCAGGTGTTTCTGTTTTAACAGATTTGTGTTATTGATGTTTTTTTGCACACTCAGCAAAACCTCTGGAGAGAAGAGGAGGGAGCTGGTAGTATTCAGGCTGCTTGGCGCTGTTGCGGCCTTTCCAGCAGAGGTGGCTGGTCCTAGAGGCTGGTTTGGTCCATTCTTGACCTACGATGATGCTGGGAAATAACTCAGTGATGTGGCCTCATTTTTTATCTCACAGATGTGGCTCTGGAGAAGAGATGAAGTTTATATCTTCAGAATATAGAGTCAATGAGTTTGGTCACAGCTGCAGCTAACTCAACGAGAAACAGATACACAGTATACAACAAATGGGAGTAAATTCAACCCATTTTCCTAATTTGGAATATAGAGCCTGAGGAGTGAAGTTGTGGGTGGCTATCTGTCCTGGGTTCTTCCGACTTCCTGAATTTATACTTCAGTGAAGGGAGATTTTGCGAAGAATGCTCATGTGCCAAAATGGGAAAGCCCCTCACCTCTGACGTTTTCTAGTTCAGATGGACAAGTAGTTTTTGAGCACTCAGTATGTATCAGGCTCAAGGTGACTTTTGGGATTTCCACTTCCTTCTGATCTTTTCACCTCAGGCTGTGGGACTTGTGTTCTGGGAGAAAACTGGAAACGACATCATCCTTGTGGTTCTGAAAAGACTGAGCTGCTCAGATGTGGCTTCACCTGATCTGCTTCTCAAGGGTTAAAGGGGAACATGAAGGCATGTAGGAAATCCTCGTCTCTCGACAAAGCCTGGCTTTCAAATTCTATTGCGTTGCTGCAGTCACCAAAATTATACATTTGGATGTCAGAGACTGAATGTTGACATCCTTACTGTGAAAATCATAACCCCACTTCTGGCTTAGCTCCCCAGAGAACAGAAAGAAGAGCACATAGTCAGAGATGCAAAAGAGGAAAGCCCAGTTGTGTATTTTAGGGTGAATATTTCTTTGCATTTGGTGCTTAAGATTTGTAGGATTTCTTATGCTGCTTCCCTTTTTTTACTTGTCCGGGAAACAAGACCTCACTCTTTCAGCTTGGATGGGCCGGAGTGGGTAACACATGAAGTTGATGATGGCTTTTGGCCACGTGACTACAAAGCGAGGTGAGCAATCGTGTGCTCTGGGACAGAACTAGGCACGGTGCAGCGTTTCCTTACAGACGGAACTGACTCATTGCTGCCCGAATGTTAACGGCAGTGTGGTCACTTAACTTGGCCAATATTAGTAGTTTGCTTCAATTTACGATTAATGATTCATAATTATAATTAATTATGATTAATGGTTCATACTGTCAGAAGATAGGCTTTAATTTATGGGTAATAGCTTCACATAGAGCAAATCTGATTTTCTAGCCTACTTGCCCTTTCCTAGATCATTTAAAGTAGGTAAGTTGACGGGTACTTCACTCATGGCCATCTTTACGACTATGCGAATGTGTCAGTTTTCTGCAAAAGAAGGCAGAAAATAAGAATAATTACTTTCATATTTTGGTGAAACTTCTTTCTTTTACCTAAATGGCAGAAGTGGACTCTTTCAGAGACAAATGAAAGAAACCTAACTCCATCTAGCTTCAGCTGAAAGTGTATTTACTGACTCATGTAACAGGGAAGTGTATCCAGGAGTGGATTAGCTTCAGGCACAGCTGACCAGGAAGTTCGAACATTGTCATTTGGGCAACTTTTTTCTCTCTACTTTTTTCCCTCTTCTTTCTGTCCTACAGACAAGTTCCCTCTATGTGGGAGGCAAGATGGGTGACAATATCTCTGAATAAAATTCTCTAGCTGGGCAGCCGTAGGTGAAAATGGAAGGTTTGTCTTCCAATGTCCTTATGCTACCCTCAGAGAAAGCTCATTGTTCCACTTGGATCTTGAGTTCATTCTAGAAGTTGCCTCCGCTGGGGATGGTGTGTGTGTGACCTGGATGAGCTGGGTCAGTGCTTGTCCCTGGGGGAGGGTGGCTGGACACCACAAGTGAGAGGTCCCTGAGGAGATATGTGGCCAAGGAGTCGTTTCTCCAAAGGAATCAGAAGAAAAGGAGGGGTATGGAATGGGCAGACCAAAGTTGTAGTTACCACAGTCTTGCAAATGGTCTTCCTCTCATTCTGCCAGATGCTCCCTTTTCTTCTGGAGCTGTCTGGGTCTCTCCAGTGTCAGGAACTTATTTCCATCCTGTGCCTCCTCCAGTGTCTTCTGGCACTTATGGGCCAAACCACCAATTAAAATAGTGCATGCTTCTCTGTATTCCTTTGAATTAATTACAATATTTTATTTTATTTTACTTTGAGACGGGATTTTGATCTTGCTGCCCAGGCAATGGCGTGATCTTGGCTTGCTGCAACCTCCACCTCCCGGGTTCAAGCGATTCTCCTGCCTCAGCCTCCCGAGTAGCTGGGATTACAGGCTTGCGCCACCATACCCAGCTAATTTTGTATTTTTAGTAGAGATGGGGTTTCTCCATGTTGGTCAGGCTGGTCTCAAACTCTTGACCTTAGCTCATCCACCCGCCTCAGCCTCCCAAAGTGTTGGATTATAGGCGTGAGCCGCTGCGCTCAGCTGAATAAAAATATTTTAAATTTTAAAAATGATTTGATGATGAAGTTGACTACAAAAATGACAAAGTTAATTAAAAAAAATCATATTGTATGAAAGGAGGCATTGCTCACTACCCTGCATAGAGTGGGTGTTTAATAGTATTTATGGATTTGATTTAATGTTTATGAAAGATGGTGAGCTACTGTGGGCATGTCTCTTGTACTCTCTGAATGCCTCAGCGGGCCTGGAGCAGTCAGCAGCCTGTGAGGCTTGTGTGCTGGATGCATCGAGGGTGATCCAGAGTCCCACTGCCTGTGTACCATCTGGCGTGGGAAAAACTTTTCTGATGCTCATACAATATAGTTCCAGTTAGAATTTACTGAAACAGCATGTGGCAGGGACACGAATAAGAAAATCTCCATATTTCTAGCCTTTTACGGACCAATGCTATCTATCCCGCCTTTGCAGTGCTAAGTCTAGGGCACCTCGTCGTGCTGACTGCTGTAATAGATAAACATAAAACTGGCAAGAAGCAGGGATTTGAACAGAAGTACACAGGAAAAGGCACTGGTCAACCAGAGAGGAGCCCTTTAGAGGTGGAAGGCTGAACTATTTTGCTGAGGTCGGTAGAGAAGAGAGAGAAGGGACAGTGGGAGAACCAAGGGCACTATGTGAGATTGTAGGAAACAGATGTAGAGGGAATTTTTAGGGCACAGGCTTCAGATTACACACTGCGTGTCCTCCCTCACCCACCCAGCTCTGCTAGTACAACTGAATCAGTGAGAACCCACTTGTTAAGTCACAGAAAACAATGTCTTTTTTTTTTTTCAAACATTTAAAATTTTATTTATTTATTTATTATTATTATACTTTAGGTTCTGGGGCCCATGTACAGATCGTGCAGGATTGTTACGTAGGTATACACGTGCCATGGTGGTTTGCTGCCTCCATCCCCCGGTTATCCACATTAGGTATTTCACCTAATGCTCTCCCTCCTCAATCCCCCCACCCTGCTATCCCTCCCCTAGCCCCCCCAACCCCTCAACAGGCCCCCGTGTGTGATGTCCCCCTCCCTGTGTCCATGCGTCCTCATTGCTCAGCACCCACTTATGAGTGGTTTTCTGTTCTTGTGTCAGTTTGCTGAGACTGATGGTTTCCAGCTTCATCCATGTCCATGTTTATAGCAAAAAAAAAAAAATAATAATAATAATAATAAAGGGAATTTATGGCTCTGATAAATAAAATATCATCAAGTAGTTTGATTAGTTTCATTCAGGTACAGTTTCGCCTAGGATCTCAAACAACATGGTTAGAATTTCATTTCTGTTCAGCTTTTGACTCTGCCTTCTACTATGTTAGTTTCATTCTTTGCTACCATGAGAGGGTCCCAGGTGTTCAGAGCTTTAATCTCAGTTTCAAGTCCCATGGAAAAAGAAAGCATGTCTCTCTTCCAGCTCCAGATAACGTTCCCTAATGTCTCGGTGGCTCGGTATTCACTCACATGCCCAGCCCTGATCACAGATGAGGCTAAGGGACATGTTGCTCTGACAGGCTCAGCCTGAGTCATACGCTTTGTCCTGGAGATAGAGACACAGGATGAGAATCGAGAGTGAAGGAAGGCAGGCTGGTGTCAGAAAGCTGGCAGTGGCAGGAGGGAAAGAAGATGGCCGGTTAAAGCAGAACACATGGAGAGTCTCTAATAAAAGTTTGAGTTTATTGTTTCAGTCCCCCTTTTTTTAAAAAAAGACAGAGTCTCACTCTGTCGCCCAGGCTGGAGTGCAGTGGTGTTGTGATCTCAGCTCCCTACAACCTCCGCCTCCCAGGTTCAAGCGATTCTCTTGCCTCAGCCTTCTGAGTAGCTGGAATTACAGGGGCCAACCACCATGCCTGGCTAATTTTTGTATTTTTTTTTTTTTTTTTTGAGACGGAGTTTCGCTCTTGTTGCCCAGGCTGGAGTGCAATGGCGCAATCTTGGCTCACCGCAACCTCCACCTCCTGGGTTCAGGCAATTCTCCTGCCTCAGCCTCCTGAGTAGCTGGGATTACAGGCACGTGCCACCATGCCCAGCTAATTTTTTTGTAGTTTTAGTAGAGACGGGGTTTCACCATGCTGACCAGGATTGTCTCGATCTCTTGACCTCGTGATCCACCCGCCTCGGCCTCCCAAAGTGCTGGGATTACAGGCGTGAGCCACCGCGCCTGGCCCAATTTTTGTATTTTTGGTAGAGACAGGGTTTCACCATGTTGGCCAGGCTGGTCTGGAACGCCTGGCCTCAAGGGATCCACCTGCCTCAGCCTCCCAAAGTGCTGGGATTGCTGGGATTACAGGCGTGAGTCACTGCACCCAGCCTGTTTCAGCCTTTTGAAGTTGGATTTGTTTACATTTTTATGCAACACTATATTGAGAGCTAAGAAAACATGAATTTATCCTGGTTACAAATACCTGTATTTGTTGTGTGTTCTTGATTTTACAAAGTTCTTCCCAAATCTTTATAATAGTCCCATGAAGTTAGAGACGTTTCTCATTTAAAGGTGAGGGATCTAAGGGACAGAGAAGGTAAACAGCTAACCCCACACAGTGCAAGCAGTGACTGGAGGATGCTGCCCTCAACCCCAGGCTGTCAGTCCTTGTGTTTTCCACTCTGTGCTGGGAGAGGGAAGGAAGGCTCCGTGAGGCAGTTCCAGTGTGAATAGGAGGGGAGCAAAGATTTGAGATAGTTCGGAGGAGCCATCAACAGACTGTGGTGACTCAGGACTGGGCTGAGCTGGCGGTGGTGAAGGCGGCAAACGTGAGTCAGCTTCCAGCTTGGGAGATGCTGCTGTCATTAGTTACGACAGAAAACACCTAGTTCCTCCGGGTCCTGGTTCCTTGCTGCTGGGGATTTGGACTTAAGGCTTGGTCTTGGTGATTGGGCTTTCAGCATAGAGCCAGCTGCCTCAGTTTCCCCTCCTTAGTCCTGGCACCCCAGTGCTGCCTTGAGGCCTGGTCCAATGGTTGGGCTTGGCATCCTACTCAGATCTTGCAGTCGCCTTCTGCCTGGCTTTCTGGCATGTTGGTCAGGGCCGTAACTCAAATGGATGAATGTTTCTCAGGGATGAGCTGTCATCCTGGACTCCTGATTATCAGTCACAGCTTGGATGCACCGGAGTATTGCTTTCCTTGACTGCCTGCATGGGGATGAGCCAAGGGACATGGCTCTGCCCAGGCTCCTAGACACTGGGCCCCGTCTGGGGTGCCTGTGCCGTAGTTATCAGCCCTACTCTTGTTCTCCTTGCTGATCAAAGCTTTTTCCACCTTTTTTTTTTTTTTGAGATGGAGTCTCACTCTGTCACCCAGGCTGGAGTACAGTGGCACGATCTCAGCTCACTGTAACCTTCCCCCTCCCAGGTTCAAGCAATTCTCCTACCTCAGCCTCCTGAGTACCTGGGACTACAGGCGCAGGCCACCACACCCGGCTACTTTTTGTTATTTTAAGTAGAGGTGGGGTTTTACCCTGTTGGTCAGGCTTGTCTTGAACTCCTGACCTCGTGATCCACCTGCCTTGGCCTCCCAAAGTGCTGGGATGACAGGCGTGAGCCACTGCGCCCGGCCTCCCTTTTCCGCCTTTGAGCCTTTACGCTGGCCATACACACCGCCCACAATACTCTCCTGGCTTGGCTGGCTTTTCTTGCCATTCAGGTCCCAGTTTATCTGCGGGTTCCGGCTTACTGCTGCCTGCCCTCTTTCTATCTCTCACTCTGTGGTCACCCATCTCTCTCTCTTTATTGCACTAATATGTTTGGATTTATTTAACTTGGGTACTTGTTTCTCACCTCTCTGCTCGGTAGAATGGAAGCCCCTGGAAGGCAGGGGCATCCTCGCTTACGTTCACTGTTCTATTGAAGGGCCTGAGAATTCCTGCCACACAGTGGGTGTTCAATAAACTACTTATTGAACATACTGAATGATCTGGATTGCTGAGGCCACATCGTGTCTGGTCAAACCCACAAGAGGGAAGATGTGACAGATTTTGTGCAGGCTGGAGGACTGTCCACCTGGAGTGTCCTGCTCCCACTGCTGGCATCACCCACCTTGTCTGTCTCCTAGCTTCAGCTCAGGAGACACCTTCTTTCGGCAGTCATTCCTTGCCCTGACCCCCAAGGCGGTCAGTACCGGGGATGTCTTCTTTGCTCTGGTAAAACCTCTTTCCAGTCTTTAATTACCTACTCATCACATAGCATTGCATATTTGTTTGTTTACCTATCTTTCCAAGTATACCGTGAACTGTTAGCAGGAATTCTGTGGGGTTTGTCTTTGCATCTCTGTTGTCTCGTACAGAGCTATGGTGCAATTCCACAATTATTTGTGTGGGGGTGTACAGGTTGAGCGCATTATTAAACTGGATACACGAATCTGGTGTTGGAGATAGAGGTCAGGCTTAGCAATGCCATGATAAAACTAATTGATTTAACAAGTATTTATCAAAAAACCACACCATTAAAGACCGAGGCCTCTGAAACTTTGGCTCATGTCACTGTTTTTGTGTCATGTTCTTGAGTTCATCTGGGCTAACCCTCCTAGTCACAGGCCAGTGTTTATTAGGAGAGAAATGAGAGTTTTGTGCCCTGAGTCTCTCAGGAGTTCAGATTCATGGTTCTGACGTTCTCAGCTCTAAAGCAACTGTATTTTCATCCAATTTAGTTCTAGTCATGAGCTCTTGTGAAACCAGACTCATTAATCATAAAAGTGTCTGTGCTGGCGAGGGTGCCTGCCTGATCTTGCCCATGTGTAGATTTAATGAGGCACAGCGTGAGGGTTACCTCAGCTCATTCTGTTCACTCGCAATCCATTCATGGTTTTATTCTGCACATCCCTAGGCCCACTGTGTTATCACAGATTTGAAATTCAAGGACATGAGTCCGGTGCGGTGGCTCATGCCTGTAATCCAAGCACTTGGGAGGCCAAGGTGGGTGGATAACCTGAGGTCAGGAGTTCAAGGCCAGCCTGACCAACATGGAGAATCCCTGTCTCTACTAAAGAAAAAAATACAAAATTAGTTGGGCCTGTAATTAGGTGGCACATGCCTGTAATCCCAGCTGCTTGGGAGGCTGAGGCAGGAGAACTGCTTGAACCCAGGAGGTGGAGGTTGCAGTGAGCCGAGATTGTGCCATTGCACTCCAGCCTGCGCAACAAAAAAAAGTAATTAAAAAAATGTAATTCAAGGACATAATGTATTTGATAATTTTATATAATATTATCCCTGAGATAAAATTTTAATTGTGAAAAAAATTAGTTGTGTGTTCAACAGCCATTTATAAACTGTGTACTATATTCCAGGCATTACGTTAGAAGCTGCGGACAAGGATGGAAAAGAGAATGTCCTTGTCTTTGAGAAGCTGACAGTCTAAAGGGCAATGCAGGACAAAGGGGCAGATGGCTTCAGTCCAATCTGATGAGGGCTATGGGACAGTGAAGTCTTTTTTTCTTTCTGAGATAGGACCTCACTCTGTCACCTAGGCTGGAGTGCAGTGGCACAATCACAGCTCACTGGGGCCTCAGACTCCTGGGCTTAAACAATGCTCCCACCTCAGCCTCCCAAAGAGCTAGGACTACAAGCACACACCACAATGCCCAGTTAATTTTGCAGGGAAGTCTTGGAAGGTAAATACAAGCTGGTCAAAGAGGATAGGGATCAGAAAGAGAACAACAAGAACAAAAGATGGGAAGGCATGAATGAGCATGGGACAGCAGGGAGTGATGTGACACCAAACCAGAGAGGAATTTTAACCTATAGACCAGACTTTTCTAACACACACACACACACACACACACACACACATGCCAGGGAGTGATGAGAGACCAAATCAGAGAGGTATCCGCGCCATGCGAGAAGCTTGAAATTTAGCCTATAGATCAGCCTTTTACACACACACACACACACACACAAAAACACGAGCGCGTGCGTGCATATAGGGCATATGTGTATGGTAAGAACACTTAACTTGAGATCTCTCCTCTTTATAAATTTATAAGTGCATAATACAGGCTGAAGTATAGGCACAGCATTGTACAGCAGATCTCTAGGACTGACTAATCTTACACAACCGAGTCTTTATGCCCGTTGAGCTGCAACCTCCATTTCCCCTCACTAGCCCCTGGCAATCACTGTTCTATTCTTTGTTTCTAGGAGTTTGACAATTTTCAATACCTCATATAAGTGGAATCATGCAGCATTTGTTTTCTGAGACTGGCTCGTCTCACTAAGCGTGATGTCCTCCAAGTTCACCCACGTTGTTGCACATTGCAGGGTTTTCTTCTTTCTAAAGACTGGGTAGCACTTCCTTGCGTGTATGTGCCCTGTTTTTTTAATCCATTCATCTACGGATGGACGTTCAGGTTGCTTTCACATCTTGGCTGTTTTGAATAGTGCTATAATGAGCATGGGAGTGCTAATACCTCCTTGAGATTCTTTTTTTTTGAGACAGAATCTCGTGTTGTCGCCCAGGCTGGAATGCAGAGGCGCGATCTCAGCTCACTGCAACTTCTGCCTGCTGGGTTCAAGCGATTCTCCCGCCACAGCCTCCCAAGTATCTGGGATTACAGACATGTATCACCATGCCTGGCTAGCTTTTTTTTAATTTTTATTTTTGTATTTTTAGTAGAGACAGGGTTTCATCATATTGGCCAGGCTGGTCTCAAACTCCTGATCTCAAGTGATCTGTCCACCTTGCCCTCCCAAAGTGCTGGGATTACAGGCATGAACCACTGTGCCTGGTCATACTCTTTGAGATTCTGATTTTAATTTTTTTGGAAAAATATCCAGAAGTGGGGTTGCTGGATCATATGGAAGTTCTACTTTTAGCTTTTTAAGGAACCTCTATACAGTTTACCATAGTTGCTACACCAATTTATAATCCTACCGACAGTGTATAAACATTTCAATTTCTCCACATCCTTGATAAACTTGTTATTTTTGGTTTTTGGATTGTAGCCATCCTAACAGGTGTAAGGTGATATTGTACTGTGGTTTCAAGTTGCATTTCCCTAATGATTAGTCTCGTGAGCATCTTTTCATATGCCTGTTGGCTGTTTGTTTTCCACAGAGAAATGCCTATTCAGTTCCTTTGCTCATTAAAAATGAATCAGGTTATTATTGGCTATTGAGTTGTATGAATTCCTTATCCATTTTAGATGTTAACTCCTTATCAAATGTCTGGTTTGAGAATGTTTTCTCATTCCATAGGTTGCCTTTTCACTTAGTTAATTTTTTTCTTTGTTGTGCAAAAGCTTTTTAGTTCGATGTAGTCCCACTTGTCTATTTTTGCCCTTTTTTCCCATTCCATTCTCTTTCCTTCCTTCCTTCCCTTCTTCCCTCCCTCCCTCCCTTCTTTCCTTCTTTCAAGACAGAGTCTTACTCTGTCGCCAGGCTGGCGTGTAGTGGTGCGATCTCTGCTCACTGCAACCTCTACCTCCCAGGTCCAAGTCATTCTCCTGCCTCAGCCTCTTGAGTAGCTGGGATTACAGGTGCGCACTACGCCCAGCCAATTTTTGTATTTTTAATAGAGATGGGTTTCACTATGTTGGTCAGGATGGTCTTGATCTCATGACCTTGTGATCCACCCACCTCAACCTCCCAAAATGCTGGGATTACAGGCATGAGCACCACACCCGGCCTCCTTTTATGTCCAACTTTTATTTTAGTCTCAAGGGGTAGATGGCTATGATGTGCTGGAGGTGTAGCAAAGCCACTGGGCCCTTTGTTCCTTCCCTAGACCCAGGGCAGTAAGGGCGGCACCACTGCAGCTGCAATGGCAGAGTCTGTGGCTTATGCCTGGAATTTCCTCCCCAGGGCAATGCAGAGCAGCCACTGACTGCAGTATTCAGGTGGGGGTGTGGTGGTTGTCCTGGGGGCCCAAGTCAAGAGGCCCTGCCCAGTCTGAGGGATAACAAGGGCAGGGAGCTTCTGGGAAAACAGTCTGCCCCTTTTTGATAAGGCAGCTGTGCTGTGCTGGAGGTCCGTGGTAGTCCTTAAGCTCTTGGCTCTGTCCCAGGCACCAGGGCAGCGGGACGGAGGCTGCCAAGTGGCAAACATGACAGCCCTGCCTGTTACCTTTGGAAGCTGCATCCCAGGGAAATGCAGGAAAGTGCTGCTAGCAGCTGAGAGCTCAGGTGGAGGTGGGGTGGCTATGCTGGCGGCCCAGGTCAGGATGCCCTGCCCAGTGAAGGGTGGGTAGGGGACCTGCATGGAAAACTGCTTTTCAGCAGCTGCACTCTGCTAGAGGCCATGACAGTCTTTGAGCTCTTTGCTCTCTCCTGACCCTGAGGGCAGCACAGGCAAAAATGGCAGGCCTGCTTGTTATCTCCGGGATATTTTTGCTTTGGTTGCTATGCTTTTGGTGTCATGTTTAATAAATCATTGCCAAGACCAATGTCATAAAACTTTCCTCTGCTCTCCTTTATGGATTTCACAGTTTCAGGTCTTATGTTTAAATCTTTAATCCATTTTGAGTTGATTTTTGTATACAGTATAAGACAAGGGTCAAATCTCATATTTTTCCACGTAGATATCCAGTTTTCTCAACATCATTTGTTAAAGAGCTTCCTTTCCTCAGTGAGTATTCTCAGCAACCTTACTGACGGTCAGTTGACCATATACCTGTGGACTTATTTGTAGGCTCCTAAATCTGTTTTATTGTTCTATATGTCTGTTTTTATGCTAGTACAATACTGTATCAAATACTGTAGCTTTGCGATTTTTTTAAAATAGAAAAATATGATGCCTCCAGCTTTTTTCTTCTTGCTTAAGAGTGTTTTGCCTATTTCGGGGTTTTGTGTTTCCGTATAATTTTTAGGATTTCAAAAAAGTATGTAAAAATGCCATTCGGAGTTTGATAGGAATTGCATTGGATCTGCAGGTCACGTTAGGCACTATGAACATTTTAACAATATTGTCTTCCCATCCATAAATATGGACCAGCTTTTTAATGATTTATTTCTTTAATGTCTTCATCAATATTTTGTAGTTTTCAGCATACAAGTCTTTTAGAAGTATATATCTTATATCTTATTCTTTTTGATGCTATTATAAATGGAGTAGTTTTCTTAATTTCCTTTTCAGATAGTTTGTTGTCAGTGACTAGAAATTCAACTGACTTTTTGCATGTTGATTTTGTATCTTGCAACTTTACTGAATTTGTTGTTAGTTCTTACAGTTTTTTGGTGGAGTCTCTAGAGTTTTCTATGTGTTAAGATTGTGTCATCCACAAACAAATGAAATACCTAATCACTACCTCTCCCCCACCCCTGCCTTTTCCCTGCCCCACTCCACCATTCTTGATGACTTTTATTTCTTTCCCTTGCCTAATTGCTCTGGCTAGGACTTTCAGTACCATGTTGAATAGAAGTGACCAGAATGGTCTTCCTTGTTTTTTTTCTTGATCTTAGAGGAAAAGCTTACAGTTTTACACCGTTGAATATGATGTTAGTTGTGGGCTCTTTATTACTTTGCGATAAATTCAATCTTCTATTCCTGGTTTGTTGGGAGTTTAAGTTAGCATTTAAGGAAGGAAATAAAAAGATTAAAGAAGAAATAAAACACAGAGTAGAAAAACAATAGGAAAAGCCAACAAAATTGTTTGTTTTAAAAAAGTAAAACAAAATAGACAAATCCTTAGCTAGACAAAGAAAGAGGGAAGACTCAAAATGAGAAACAAAAGAGAGAACATTATATCTGATGCCACAGAAATAAAAAGAGTCATAAGAGGCTATTATGAACAATTATATGCCAACAAATAGGATAACCTGGAAGACATGGACAAATTCCTGGACTCATGCAACCTACTAAGGCTGAATTATGAAGAAATAGAAAATCTGAACAGATGAATAGCAAATAAGGAGACTGAATCAATGATCAAAACCTTCCTAGCAAAAAAAAGCCAAGAACCAGATGATTCACTGTTAAATGTTACCAAACATTTAAAGAAGAGTTAACATCCATCATTCTTAAACTATTTCAAAAGAACTGAAGAACAGGGGAAAACACTTCAAAGCTAATTTTATGAGGCCAGCACTACCCTGATACCAC
The DNA here is from genome assembly GCF_009761245.1 of Sapajus apella. Classification (NCBI taxonomy): domain Eukaryota; kingdom Metazoa; phylum Chordata; class Mammalia; order Primates; family Cebidae; genus Sapajus; species Sapajus apella. Next base: position 21,816,330 of record NW_022436978.1, read on the forward strand.
AGCCAGACAAAGACCCTACGAGAAAAGAAAACTACAGCCCAATATCCCCAATGACACAGATGTTAAAAATCTTCAGCAGGGCCGGGCGCGGTGGCTCAAGCCTGTAATCCCAGCACTTTGGGAGGCCGAGGTGGGTGGATCACGAGGTCAAGAGATCGAGACCATCCTGGTCAACATGGTGAAACCCTGTCTCTACTAAATCTACAAAAAAATTAGCTGGGCATGGTGGCGCGTGCCTGTAATCCCAGCTACTCAGGAGGCTGAGGCAGGAGAATTGCCTGAACCCAGAAGGCGGAGGTTGCGGTGAGCCGAGATCGCGCCATTGCACTCCAGCCTGGGTAACAAGAGCGAAACTCCGTCTCAAAAAAAAAAAAAAATCTTCAGCAAAATTCTAGAAAACCATATTTAACAGTTCATAAAAGAGCTTATGCAGAAAATGAGATGGGATTTATTCCTGGGACGCAAGGGTGGTTCAACATATGCAAATCAATTAATATGATTTACCACATGGAATTAAGCATCAAAACCACATGATCATCTCAAAAGATGAATAAAAGGCATTTGACAAAATTCAGTGTTCAAGACATATTCCTAAAAATACTTGTTTTATATATGATGATAATTAGTCTTGCATGGGAAAAGAGTTTCATGGTTAACCAAATTTGGAAAACACTGATTTAAAAGACAGTATTAAAAATGTTCTGTTGATACCTGTTTTTATTAAGCACTATGCGTCATCCTATGTTAGGCAGAGATGATACAGTGGAAAACAAATAAACACTGTCCCATATTTATAGGACTTGAAATTCAATAAGAAAAGTTGGAATTAACAAATTATGGCACACAATTTGTTAAGTTAATTATGAGTGAGAAAAGTCTCAGAAAGGAGCCTGCAGAGTGTTATTGGATATAGTATAGAGTGGTTAATATAAATGACAATTAACACTTCATGGCCCATGACTCGAACCAGACATTTAAACAAAGCCAAGTGGGGGGTATGGTAATGTGCCTTTTGCATTTCCTAGTGTTGGACATGGTAATACAGCATTTCCTGAGTGAATCTGACCACAGAACATCTTTTTAAAACATTTTAAATTTAATTAATTTATTTATCTATTTATTTTGAGACAGCTTCTTGCCCTGCCACCTAGGCTGGGGTACAATGGCACAATCATAGCTCACTGCAGCCTTGAACTCCTAGCCTCGAACAATCCTTCTGCCTCAACCTCCTGAGTAGCTGGGACTACAGGCACTTGCTACAATGCCCAGTTAATTTTTGTGTTTTTAGTAGAGATGGGGTTTCACCATGTTGTCAGGCTGGTCTCGAACTCCTGACTTCAGGTGATCCACCTGTCTCGGCCTCCTGAAGTGCCAGGATTACAGGCATGAACCACCATGCCCGGCCAATACTGGCCTATTAAATACATCTAAGTCTCTTGGAGAATAGTCTGTATTTTTTTCCAAGATCCAGATATATGAAAAACTGGTAATACCAGTTGTCTCTATGGAAGGATAATGGTGGCTGAGCAATCAGGATGGGAAGAAGACTCTTCACTGTAAAATGGTGAACCATGGTTAAATATTACCTATTTAAAATAAATGCATAAATTTAAGAGTCTCCATAGAAGATCTAGATACAGCGAAGACTGAGAACCACAAGAATAGTTAATTAGTGAATTAAAAACAAAATAATATGAAACAAGTAATTAATATTTTCTGTTAAAAATAAGATGTGCTAGAATAGATTTGATGATTGAGAAGTTCATAACCTTAAATAAACCAAGTTTCCAGTGATGGGATGGAGAAGTTAGATCACAGTGGTTTAGGAGTCAGGAAAGTGTGTAACCAGAGGCCAAAGGCTGTAAGCTGGTGTTTGATGGGCAGCTGCAAGGCAGGCTGTCTGAACCGTGATGCCTCCACTCATGAGCTGTGGGACTTGGGAAAGTTTCTCAGTTCCTCACTGTAACACAGTATAATATTATCCACCCTACGATTCCACAAGGATCAGAACCAGAAATACCATTTGACACAGCAATCCCATTACCGGGTATATACCCAAAGGATTATAAATCATTCTACTATAAAGACATATGCACACATACATTTACTGCAGCACTATTTACAATAGCAAACACTTGGAACCAACCCATGCCCATCAATGATAGACTAGATAAAGAAAATGTGGTACATATACACCATGGAATACTATGCAGCCATAAAAAGAAATGAGATCATGTCCTTTGCAGGGATGTGGGTAAAGCTGGAAGCAATCATTGTCAGTCAACTAACACAGAAACAGAAAACCAAACACCGCATGTTCTCACTCATAAGTGGGAGCTGAACAATGAGACCACATGGACACAGGGAGGGGAACGTCACACACCAGGGCCTGTTGGGGTTGGGGAGTGAAGTGAGGAAACTTAGAGGACAGGTTAATAGGTGCAACAAACCACCATGGCACACGTACGCCTATGTAACAGACCTGCATGTTCTGCACATGTATCTCATTGTTTTCTTAAAGAAATAAAAATTATATACAGTACTAAAAATATCTATCATCTATCTATATCTATCTCTATATCTTTTTTATTTTTCTTTTTATTTCTCTCTATATATATATCAATCATCTGCCCTAAAAATGGTACAGGATAGTGGGTAGTGAGGAAGAAAAGCACAGCTACATCATCTTATATGTAAACTTAGACGTAGAGAGAAGGCTGGATGCTTTCAGAGCAGGAATTGTGTGGGTTTCTCTACGCAGGCATGTTGAAACTTCCCCTAAATGAACCAGTTGAGATGGGACCATGGATCCACTTATGTAGACACGTTCCATTTGGGTCAACAAAGGAAAACAACCTTGAGTCAAGCTTAAAAAAAAGAATCCTAAACCATAATTGTCTGCCTTCTTAGCAAGGAGAACAGTAGTGTTCAATTCCTTTATTTCCTCAATGCACCTTTTATTGCAAACACTTTGCTATTCTGAAATCAAGTTCATTGATAGTATAACTTACCTACATGCATTAAAAAATAATATAATGCCCTAACTATGGGATATATGAGAAATTAGTTAAGAAATCGACTATTATTATTTTGAGATGGAGTCTCACTGTGCCACCAGGCTGGACGGAGAGCAATGGTGCGATCTCGGCTCACTGTAACCTCTGCTTCCTGTGTTCAAGCGATTCTCCTGACTCAGCCTCCTGAGTAGTTGGGGTTACAAGTGTGTGCCACCACGCCTGGCTAACTTTTTGTGTATTTTTACTAGAGACAGAGTTTTACCATGTTGGCCAAGCTGGTCTTGAACTCCTGATCTCAGGTGATCTGCCTGTTTCGGCCTCCCAAAATGCTGGGATTACAGGTGTAAGCCACTGCCAGGTCAGTAGTTTATCATTAAATATGTGATTCTTCATGTGAATCCTGAAGCATGGCTACGTCAGTAATACAATAAAGAGGTCAGCTGCTGACATGTGTATGGACACTGTGGATGTGACAGCTGGGTACAGGCTGATTTGGGTGTGTTATTGCATTGGAAACTCAAGTATCATGAATAGCTTTGCTGATGGTGATGTGATTTCCTAAAATGGTGAAGAATTTTTGAAACATCTGAAGAAAACAAAGTACACACTTCTCTCAATATACATAGTAGATGCATTTTGGGGAAATTCAGTGGCTATTGAAAAAGCGCAAAAGATACTTCAACGCAAGTTACTTTGCACATTATGTAAAATGGCATTAGGATTTAACTCAGGTCATAATAATTAGCCCTGTCACTTACCAGTGGACATGAAATAAATTTCCATAGCACTTCGGGCAATTCTCTGTTGCGTGGGACTTCTCTGCAAACCGTAGGGCATCTACCACACCTGGCTCTCTACTCCCTATGTGCCTGGCAGTGCCCTTCCAGTCATGGTGACAACCAAGAAACACCCTCACCCACAGATTCCCAAATGCACACGAGGAGGTGGAACCATTCCTTTTGAGAATCACTAAAGTGGAATATTTGAGTCAAACTGAACTCTACACTATGAGAGGCTCATTAAATGCTTGTTGAATGGAATGACCAGGAATCTTGCAGATCCTCACAGCCACCATTTTGAATTTCAATTCACAATGTGGAGAGGCTGCAGATATAAATAGAAGAGCTATACAGGAATAGCCTAATGGTTTGATCTTTCAAGCCTACCCCAATTTGTTGGAAGTTGCTGTCATTAGTGCTGAATACAGAACAAGTTTTGAGGTAGTCTCCAGCTTACTCAATCATCTGGGAACTATTTACTGAGCATCCATGCCAAGCACTATTCCAGGAGCTGGCAATACAATAAAATTTTATTTTATTTTAATAAAATAAAAGACAGAGATTCGGGCCTTATGGAGCTAAAATTTCAAGCTCAGCAGGAGCTAACACAGGTGTGGGCAGTGGGGTCGGGAACATACTACACATGAATTTGTTTTACCTGAAACAAGAGAGTTATCTGAATTACCACTAATTCTCAAGAACTTTTCTGGGATTTTGTTTTATTTTTTATTTTTATTTTTGAGACAGGGCTTCCCTCTGTCCCCCAGGCTGGAGTGTAGTGGCACAATCTCGCCTCCTGCAACCTCCACCTCCTGTGTTCAAGTGATTCTTGTGCCTCAGCCTTCCAAGTAGCTGGGACTACAGGTGTGTGTCACCACACCTAGCCAGTTTTTGTATTTTTAGTAGAGACGGGGTTTCACCATGTTGGGCAGGCTGGTCTCAGACCCTTGGCCTCAAGTGATCTGCCTGCCTCAGCCTCCCAAAATGTTGGGATTATGGGAGTGAGCCACTGTGCCTGGCCTGGGATTTTATTTTAAAAAATTAAGCACTGGCTACCTTTGCACAGTGGCAGTATCATAGCCAATGAGGTTTATCTGAGGCGAGGTTATGGCTATGTACTTGAAAACTTTTCCCAATACCACGCCATGATGACCTGAAATTAGTTGGCATTGGCAATTTTTGACTGTCCCTATGGAGACTGAGAAAAAAAAAATTAAGCACTGGATACAGATTTGTTTTTCTATTCTTTTTTTCTCCTTAGAAAGAGAAACAGAAAAAAAACAACATCTAATTGATTAAGACTTCAGATTATTTGAGTTCTTATTAATAGGGGTTATTCTATAATGCTTAAGAATGCATCAAAATTCGGCCAGGCGCGGTGGCTCACGCCTGTAATCCCAGCACTGTAGGAGGCCGAGGTGGGTGGATCACGAGGTCAAGAGATCGAGACCATCCTGGTCAACGTGGTGAAACCCTGTCTCTACTAAAAATACAAAAAAAAAAAGTTAGCTGGGCATGGTGGTGCGTGCCTGTAATCCCAGCTACTCAGGAGGCTGAGGCAGGAGAATTGCCTGAACCCAGGAGGCGGAGGTTGCGGTAAGCCAAGATCGCGCCATTGCACTCCAGCCTGGGTAACAAGAGTGAAACTCCGTCTCAAAAAAAAAAAAAAAAAAAAAAAAAAAGAATGCATCAAAATTCATGACCAGGTATCACTTGCCAAAATGGCGGCTTCATCAAATCTGGAACAGAATTTATCTAAAAGTGATCAAGACATGCAGACTTATAAAAAGCTATGAACATTCTGTCTGTGTAACAATTTGGCCAGCAACATTCCTGGGACAAAGGGCTAAGGCTCCTTCAAGCCTTGAGAATAGACACTTACAAGAATAACCTCAAGCCACTGAGTGAGGAGGCAGAATATTATTGTCAGTAAAAGCATGGGCTTTCGAATTTGGTCTGTTTTGGAGCCCTGGACCTAGCTCTCATTACTTTGTGATTTTTGCACAATTCCTCAGACACTCTGGTCTTCTGTGTCCTCATCTGCTGAATGACCAAAAAGTTCCTACCTCCTCAAGTTCTGTGTCTGAAGGAAATTACGTTCCCGTAGCACTGAGTGCGACACCATGATTGTTCAGGGTACCCAAGTGACCATTATGTTCTAGGAAAAGTTGGGTTGAGCACACATTGGCTGGATTCTCTTCTCTTTCTAGGTGAGCGCTGCCTGTCAGCGGCTGATGGGGGAATCCTTGCATTATTGTCACTCCAGGAAAGAAGATACCTGCTTCCTACAAACAAACTTATGGTTTCATATACTTTGTTGGATCTTAAAGGGAGATTGAGATCTTTTGTTTTGTTTTTGAAATGGAGTTTCACTCTTGTTGCCTAGGCTGGAGTGCAATGGCATGATCTGATCTCAGCTCACTGCAACCTCTGCCTCCCGGGTTCAAGTGATTCTCCTGCCTGAGCCTCCCAAGTATCTGGGATTACATGCCATTCCCAGGTAATTTTGCTCCCGGGTTCAAGTGATTCTCCTGCCTGAGCATCCCAAGTATCTGGGATTACATGCCATTCCCAGGTAATTTTGCAGTTTTAGTAGAGATGGGGTTTCACTATGTTGGTAAGACTGGTCTCAAACTACTGACCTCAGGTGATCCACCTGTCTCGACCTCCCAAAGTGCTGGGATTATAGGCGTGAGCCACGATGCCTGGGTTAAAGGCAGATCTTAAAGGCACATTAAATCATCTGCTCCAACTCCCACACTGCACAGAAAAATAAGCTGAGTTCCAAGGAGGCAGCATGACTTGAGACCACAAATGGTGCTTAGGTTCCTAGGCCCAGGCCTCCAAGGCCTATTTAATGCATCATGTGACCTGATAGCTCCCAAAGTATAAATACAGGGCCACCTGTGTTAAGATCCTAGAAAGGGCTTTTTAAAATGCAAGTTCTTGGGTCCTTCACCCTAATTGTTTTATCAGAATCTCCTGAGATGGGACCTGGGCATCTGTATTTAACAGAGGATCACACTTGAGTTCAAGAACCAGTCATGTAGTCGAACAATTACCTCCACTTAAAATATGAAACCAAGTGCCACCTGGTAAGGACTCGGTCACAGTGGATTTCAAACATGACTATATATCAAGGGCTGTTGAACTGTTGAAGATTTTCAGCGGTTAGTTTCTGCCTCACTATCCATCGGGTTGTTTGTATGGCAGGATAGACCCAGTTCTCTGGCTCTTGTGAGCTTGTGTGAGTCAGTGCAGCTCTCTGATCTTGAAAAAGTCCAAAAAGTGAATTAACATATGTATAGACTTAGAACTGTACCTTGCTCATCTCAGGGGCTCAGTTAATAGTAGCCATGAGTATTATCACTGGAGATAAGCAGAAGCAGCCGCTGCACAGGGGCGAGGCTGGTTTCTCTGACGTGAGCCTAGTTCAGGCACTCGAGCACTCATCTGATTAGCAGGATGGCTGGAGACAACAATCAGCATAAAGGAAAGGAAAGATCCCACTGAAGCCTCCAGAAGTTTGTGGCACAAATCGTATTTTCTTGTTGTTTGTTTTCCTGCAAAGAGAATATAAGATCAGATGTGGCTTAATTTTGACACTCTGAATTCTTGCTTGCGTCAGCAAAAAATTCCCATATTGGAATGACTGTCCAATTAGGGGTTTATTTATTCTCCTACGCACAAATATACATACAGTCACACAAAGAACATAGACTGTGGTATAAATTTGAGGTTGCTGCCAATGATTTGTGCATCTCTGAATTTGAAAACACATAGTTTTTGTGAACAGGTAGAATTTCAGCTAGGAAAGAATTCTCTGCCATAATAGTTACTGTATATTTAACTGAGAGAATGGAAAAAGAATGAGGAAGTAGTTTCTCCACTATGGTGAAAGGCAGAGCGGGTTCTTTTTTTTCCCTCTTGAGTAAAGCATCTACTGAATGCAAAAGAAATGACTGTGGATTCTGGAACCTGGAATCCATGATGCCAGCATTTTGCAGTAATAGCCTCTTTTATAGATCGACCTCACAACAGTTTATAGATACGAAGTTTTTCCATGCTCCTGCAACTCACACTGAGTTTTATTTACTCCCTTTTTACTGAGGAAAAGCAGGGCAGGAAGTTTTTAAAGGGTTTCTCGAAGTCACAGAGCTAGAATTTGAACTCAGTGTCAAAGCCTCTGGGTCAGATTGGGAGGGGCCCACGTTGTGAACTTGACAGTTAATTCACGGTTGCTGCTTTATGGAGCAGGAAGTGATCCTTAGTGGCTCAGAGGAAGGAGTCAGCTGAAGGAGGGTCTGGGACACCAGAGGTACAGTGCCTGCATCTCTCATCAATGCGTTCCAAGTGTGTCACATTGCAGTGTTTCTGAACAGACACTTTGGGATCGCAACTCACACCGACCAGTTTAGGTTCTTCTTGAGTGACAGGCTGTGAGTCCAGAATGGAGTACGTGTGTGTAGGAGGCTTGGCTTTCAGGCCAAGAGTGGAGTGAGTGTGGTATTTGGTGGACAGAGAGGCCAGTTGGTTACCAGGTGAAGGGGCATTAGAAAAATTCAAAGGGAAAAAGCCATGTTGCTCCTTCTCACTTATTGCCCATGAGAATTTTCTTATCTTTTCTTTCTTTTTCTTTTTTTGAGATGGAGTCTCACTTTTCACCCAGGCTGGAGTGCAGTGGGGTGATCTCGGATCACTGAAACCTCCACCTCCCGGGTTCAAGCGATTCTCCTGCCTCAGCCTCAGAGTAGCTGGGACTAAAGGCATGTGCCACCACGCCCAGCTAATTTTTTTATTTTTAGTAGAGATGGAGTTTCACCATGTTAGCTAGGATGTTAACATGGCTCCTGATCTCGTTATCTGCCCGCCTCCGTCTCCCAAAGTGCTGGGATTACAGGCATGAGCCACCACGCCTGGCTGAGTATTTTCTTTTAAATGGAACCAGAATCATACAATAGGAATGACCAGGGGGCTCCGGTAAAGGCAGGTGCAAGTTCTGTGTGACAAGAGTCTCATGGACTCAAAAATGACCATATTTCTGAGGTTGAATCAAATACGTAAAAGTAGCATCAAATCACGCACTTCTTCAGAGTTTACCAAGTTGCAGGGGAAATTATTAACACATCTAAGTCTGAAAAGTAAAAGCTATCTCATATATACAAGGTTTAAGTTGGAAGAAGGAGGCAGAAGGAAAAAATTCTAGTTATCACTTTTTAAAATTCGAAATTGCATCTGTTCACTAAAAAAATATTTTGGACTGGGTATGGTGGCTTACACCTGTAATCCCAGCACTTTGGGAGGCCAAGGTGGGCAGATCACTTGAAGTCAGGAGTTCGAGACCAGCCTGGCCAACATGGTGAAACCCTGTCTCTACTAAAAATACAAAAAATATCCAGTCATGGTGCGCACCTGTAATCCCAAGTACTCGGTGGCCTGAGGCAGGAGAATTGCTTGAATCCAGGAGCGTGGAAAGATCCCCAGATGTCTTTCAGATCATCCGAGAAAGATAAAGTAATATTTGATATCGTTTTTTTTGATTTGAGATAGTTTTTATGGCCAGTTATTTTATGGTCTTTTGTGTCTTAAAAATTGGGAAATCACATGTGGTTTAAAAGCGAATTCTCTTAATCGGAACCTGCCATGACCTAGAAAAACCCGGTCTTTCGGCCTGCACGCGAACAGACGACCGGTGAGAAAGCAGGCGCGGCCACGCGGAATGCTTCCTCTTCTCACAGACCTGGGGCCAAGCGCGTCCCTCGCCGGCTGCAGCGGCCCCTCGGGCCTCAGAACCTTCCGCCGCGCCAGGTCTCCACGGCTACGCTCCCGACGCGGACACGAGGGGAACGGCGGCGGCGAGCCCCGTACAAGACACAGCAGCAGCTTCGGCCGCAGCGGCCTCACGGGCCTCCCGGCCTCTGCGCGGACCGCGCCGCCTCGCGGGGGTCTGCACGGCCACGCGGCCGGCCCGCCCGAGTTCGCGCCTCGCTGGGAAGGAGCGCGCTGGCGATGGCGGCGGCCGCGCCGGGGGCTGGGGGCACCCGGGGGGCCTGCGCGTCCTCCGCAAAGAGCCCCCTCTGCGCGCCGAGGGCTGACGCAGGCGAAAGGAGGCCGTTTCCTCAGGCCGGGCCTCGTGCAGCCTTTCGCCGTCGATCCCGTGCAAATCACACCCCAGGGCGACAGGAGGCGCCAGGGCGGGTAAGCGGCTGCGGGGCGCTCCGCCGGAGCGGGAGCGGGAATCCGGCTGCGCAGGCGCAGGAAGAGGCGCTCCGGGCGCGGGTAGAGGCGCTCGGCCGGGGCCGGGGCCGGGGCGGGGGCGGGGGCGGGAATCTGGCTGCGCAGGCGCAGGAAGAGGCGCTCGGGGCGCGAGAAGAGGCGCTCAGGGAGCGGGTGTCGCCTTTGCTCTCGGAGGGCGCCCGGCGGGCCCGCGGCTTCTCACCTCAGGGGCTGCCGCCTTTCTCGCTGGCGCCATCCTTTGGTTGCCAGGTCGCGGGGACGGGAGCCCCTTCACGCTCGCCGGTGGCCCCCGCCCGAGAGCTCGCCCAGCCGCGGCTGGCGCTCAGGAGCCTCCTCCTGGTTGAATGAGGGGTGAGGAAATCACACAGCATGGGCCCCGCGGGGAGCCTTGGCGTCAAAGCCCGCTCGCCACGTCTTCACCCGTGTGACTGGGCAGGTCACTGACCGCCGCGTGCCTTACCTCCTTACCTGTGAAACTGGGAGTGAGACCCTGCGAGCCTCGGCGCGGAACGCTGCGTCGTCTCCCAACTCCCGCGTTTTGGCTTTTGTCCTTACCCTGCCTGCTCCCTAGAGGGGACGCGAGAGACGAGCTTCGGGCCCGTTTTCTCCCGGGGGAAATGCCACGGAGAAGAGCTGAAGGCCTCGAGTGAGCTGCACCCCTTTTGCGCGCGCCGGGGTTGGGGCGTGGGGCGTCAGCGCGGGCACCAGATGGGATAAGAAAACCTTCCGGGGGCGTGCATCTCACGGCCAGCGTTACTCGCTTTCGGGAAACAGGCGTGATTTGTTACTGGCTGTAGTGGAGTTGGGAGCCGAGAATTGGAAGACATTAAAGATGGTCATGGTCACCGTGTTACTCACTTCCGAGATCATTTCACTGCTCTCGTGAGTGTTTGAGAGAGAATGCAGGACAAGAGTGAGATACGGAGTTTGGATAGGGTGGGGGTTCAGGGAGGAAGGAGCAGGCCGACTGCAGAGGAAAGAAACATGTCTTCTCTGCTAGACATGAACCGATTCTTCTGTGAACGGACAATTAAAATGAATCACTGTATGGCAAAAGATCAAATAACAAACACGCAAGCAAACGGGTTTTAGTGCCCCACACGCCACACGATGAACTAGATACAAAGGCGGTTGTGTTGTCATCAAAGCAGCCTAGTGTACCTCATTTTCGTTCCTGAAATGCACAGTTGAATTATTGCTGTTTCCTCTTGATGAACGATGTTGACTTTACTCAATCTTATTTGCTGTTTCAAAATAAGTTGTTAAATAATATGATTAAAATATAAAAGAGTAAAAATAATTAACCAACGTCTCCTCTGTAACCAAAACAAATCACAGGGAAATATTAATATATTGTACTCAATGTTTATAAATTCATTTCACATACACCAGTGAAATGAATGTCAGATGAATTACGAAGTTTTGATGAGCCACAGCATCTTCCTAAGGAATACTTCTTGCACAAGTTTCAGTGCTGGAGGGAGAGGCTGCTGCTTCTGCGGGGATCACGGCCAAATGAGTGTGTTCAGGCTGTCTGTAAGTGAGTTTGCCTCAGGCTAAGCCAGAAGGTGCCTGTAGCTATCATACTTGGCTGGGTGGGAAAGTCAGTCCTACCTGCAGTGAAGAAAACAGAAGATAGTAGATATTGCCTTGATTATGAATAAAACAAGGTAATACAGTGGTTAGAAGTGGAGATGTATTACTGAAGAGTAGGGTTCATATGCAAATCAAATAATGCAAATTCAAAATTTGAGGTACAGTTTCTACTGAATGCATATTGCTTTCACACCATAGTAAAGTAAAAGAATTGCAAGTGGAACCATCTTAAGTTGGGGACCATCTATATATATTTAAATCTAGTCTGATTATCTTTATATTTGAAAAACATGTTTTTTTAGAGACAGGGTCTCACGCTGTCACCAAAGCTGGAGTGCAGTGGTACAGTCACAGCTCACTGCAGCCTCTAACTCCTGGGCTCAAGCAATCCTCCTGCCTCAGCTTCCTGAGTAGCTAGGACTGGATGTGTGCTACCACACTTGGATGGTGTTTTAGTTTTTATTCTGTAGAGACAGGGTCTTGCTGTGTTGCCCAGGCTGATCTCAAACTCCTGGGCTCCTCCTGCCTTGGTTTCCCAAAGAGTTGGGATTACAGGCATGAGCCACCGCAGCCAGCTCTAATCTCTATCTTTTAACTGGATCATTTATTCCATTTAGATTTATTGTAATTACTGATAGAATGATACAGTAACATTATCAGGTTATTTTGTGCCATTTGTCCTGACATTTTCATGAGTTTTTCCTTCTTCTTTATTGCCTTCTTTTGGATTTTTTTCCCTTTCCATTCTTTGTCTCTCTACTAGTTTGAAATTTTTGGAGTATCACCTAAAAGAGTAGAAAAAGGTGATGTTTCTATTTAGCATGCATATTTGAACTTTTCAACATGAAATTAATGTCTTTATCTTTCCCCCTGGAAAAGTTAGCACTGTTACTCCCTCTAAATTATATTCTCTTGTCATGTATTTATCTTTCCTTTTAACCCCACAAGACATAATAGTAATAAGATAATAATTATTATTTTATAGAGTTAACATCTATAGAGTTAGTATTGTTCTTTTTGTTAGACGGAGTCTTGCTCTGTTGCCCAGGCAGGAGTGCCGTGGTATGATCTCAGCTCACTGTAATCTCAGCCTCCCGGGTTTAAGCGATTCTCCTGCCTTAGCCTTCGGAGTAGCTGGGATTACAGGTGTGTGCCACGACATCCAGCTAATTTTTGTATTTTTTAGTAGAGATGGGTTTTGCCATGTTGGGCAGGCTGGTCTTGACCTCCTGACCTCAGGTGATTTGCCTGTCTTGGTCTCCCACAGTGTTGAGAGAGCAGGTGTGAGCCACTGCTCCCAGCCTAGAGTTAATGTCTTTACTTACTTATTTACTTCTGCATTTGCTCTTCATTTCTGGTTAAATCAGTTCTGTTACCTGATTTTTTTTTTCTGCCTAGCGTAAAACTTGACCCTTTTCTTTTAGTGAGGGTCTATTGAGGACAAACTCAGTCTTATGTGTGTCTGAAATGTCTTTATTTATTGTGAGGACTTTTTTTTGGATAGATATAGAATTCTGTGGTTACTTTTTCTCAGCATATTGATAATATTATTGCCTTTTGGCTTCTAGTCTTGTTATAGAGTGATGGAGACCCACTCGATGTGCACTAAAGGCCACTGTCCAGTGCTGGGGAGGACCGGGCCATGCTGCTGGGCTTTGCCGTGATGGGCTTCTCAGTCCTAATGTTCTTCTTGCTTGGAACAACCATTCTACAGCCTTTTATGCTCAGGTAAGAAACAGAGGGAGCAAATCCCAGTTTCCAGTTCAGATAAGATCCAGGCACAATGGTAAAGGAGGAGAGGCTGCCTTTGCTCTCTCCATCTGTGACTCTCTGACATGGTTTAGAACAAGAAAAATACAATTCCTTTTCCCCTCTCAGCGCTGGGGGCAGCTGGGAGTGGGGGAAGAGGTGGCAAGGGTTGAAGATATTTCCCTGAACTGCTTCCTCCCATCTCATAATCTATATATACCTCCAAATACATAATCCACAAATTACAGTTTATATTCATTTAGGTCACAAATTCTCCCCCTAAAATGTTGATATTCCAGGAAAGAGTTAAACCTTGTATGCAAGCACAAAGTGTTTGGAGTCTGACTTTTTTGAGTTTCACAGTGTCTTCCTGGCACATAGTAGTTGCTCAGTACATATTAATTTTCCTTCCTTTTCTTTTAGTTAGGTTCTTTATTCAATACATGTAATGATACCGTTGACCCTTGAACAACATGGGTTTGAACTGCGAGAATCCACTTATAAACAGATTTTCTTCTGTGCCTGCCACCCCTGAGACAGTAAGACCAGTCCTTCTTCTTCCTCCACCTTCTCAGCCTACTCAACATGAAGAGGACAAGGAGAGGACCTTTATGATGGTCCACTTCCATTTAGTGAATAGTAAATATGTTTTCTCTTCTTTATGATTTTTTTTCTTCAACTTTTAAGTTCTGGGGTACATGTACAGAATGTGCAGGTTTGTTACAAAGGTAAACATGTGCCATGGTGGTTTGCTGCACAGATCAACCAATCACCTAGGTATTAAGGCCAGCACCCATTAGCTATTCTTCCTGATGTTCTCCTTCCCGCTGCTCCACTGAGAGGCCCCATGTGTGTTGTTTGCCCATGTGCCCATGTGTTCTTATCATTCAGCTCCCGCTTATAAGTGAGAACATTCAGTGTTTGGTTTTCTGTTTCTGCATTAGTTTGCTGAGGATAGATAGCGGCTTCCAGCTTCATTTCAACCATGTCCCCACAAATGACATGATCTTGTTCTTCCTTATGATTTTCTATTTTTTTCCCCGAGATGGACAGAGTCTTGCTCTGTCACCCAGGCTGGAGTGCAGTGGCGTGATCTCGGCTCACTGCAGCCTCCGCCTCCCGGGTACAAGCGATTCTCCTGCTCGGCCTCATGGGTAGCTGGGATTACAGGTGTGTACCACCACACCCAGCTAATTTTTGTGTTTTTAGTAGAGACAGGGTTTCACCATGTTGGCCAGGCTGGTCTTGAACTTCTGACCTCGTGATCTGCCCGCCTCAGCCTCCCCAGAGTGCTGGGATTACAGGTGTGAGCCACCGCGCCCAGCCATGATTTCCTTAATAGCGTTTTCTTTTCTCTAGCTTACTTTTTTCTTTTTTTGGAGAAGGGGTCTTGCTCCCCGCAGGCTGGAGTGCAGTGATGTGATCGTAGCTCACTACAGTCTTGAACTCCTGGGCTCAAGTAATCTCCCACCTCAGCTTCCTGAGTCACTGGAGTTACAGGCATGACCTACTGTGCCTGGCTATTCTAGCTTATTTTATTGTAAGAATTCAGTGTATAATACATATAAACATACAAAATGTCTTTTTTTTTTTTTTTAAAGATGGGGTTTCACCATGATGGGCAGGCTGGTCTTGAACTCCTGACCTCAGGTGATCCACCCACCTCAGCCTCCCAAAGTGCTAGGATTACAGGCGTGAGCCACCATGCCCGGCTACAAAATATGTCTTAATCAACTGTTTACTGGTAAGGCTTCCAGTCAACAGTAGGCTATTAGTAGTTAAGTTTTTTTTTGTTTTGTTTTTTGAGGCAGGGTCTCACTCTGTCACCCAGGCTGAAGTGCAGTAGTGCAATCATGGCTCACTGCAGCCTCAACCTCCTGGGCTCAGGCGATCCTCCTGCCTCAGCCTCCTGAGTAGCTGGGACCACAGGTGTGTGCCGCCACAGTTGGCTACGTTTTGAATTATTTGTAGAGAAGGTGTCCCCCTGTGTTGCCCAGGCTGGTGTGAATGCCTAGGCTCAAGCCATCCTTCCACCTTGGCCTTCCAAAATGCTGGAATTACAGGCATGGGCCATCGTGGCTGCCCCATAGTTAAATTTTGGGGAGTCAAAGGTTATATGCAGATTTTCGACTGCGGGGTTGGGGGTGTGGCGTTGGCATCCCTAACCCCTGAATTGTTCAAGGGTCAACTTCATTTGCTACTAACTATATGCTATGTGCCCAATACATACTCTATTTTATCCTACTTAAACTGACAACAGCCCATGGTGGAAGTGTCATTATTTTAACTTTCATTTCATAAATGAGAAAGCTGAGGCTCAGAAAGGCCAAGTAACTTGCCCAAGTTCACACGCCAGTAAAGAATGTGCATGTCATTCTGACATAAGACTTCTTGCTTCTTATTGCCTAAATGAAGCTTGCTGACATGAGGGGCATGGGGGTTTTGATTAGGGAAGGGGAGGAGCTATTTAATTTTGGAGGATGGTCCACACAACATGGGGTACTTTGGGGCCAGGTCAGATCAGGGTGAAAGGAAGGGAAGGGGTGCTTTTTGGACAGCCCCCTTTTTTGGACAGCCAAAGAGCAACAGAAGGCCGCAGGGGAATGGAATAGGAAGGCCTAGGAGTTCAGTGAGAGAAAGGGGTCATAGGAAAGGAAGAGAGTGGCCTACTTCTGTTATTTGTAATTCATCTCCTGCCATTCTTAGTTTACCATTGTTAGGGGAAAGATGAAGAGATCACCATTTACTATAGCATACAGTGCCACTATTGGAAGAATTCTCGAAGAACCTTCTCTCTGGCATTAGCACCAGGAGATGCTGTGCTGCTCCTGATCAACCAGCTTACTTTTATTTAATGCACACCAGGAATCTTATATCTGGTTGTATTTCCTTCATTGCTTTGCCTGCTAGGAAGCTCAGAGACAAATACGTAGGTCAGTTGTCATAACTGTAAGGGATCTTATGGTCTGCAGGTTACATGTTTGTACCTCACTTTTTTAAAAACTTTTTTTTTAGAGATGGGATCTCACTATGTTGTCCAGGCTAGTCTCAAACTCCTGGGCTCAAGTGATTCTCCTGTCTTGGCTGTACCTCACTTCTGACTTCATTCATTCTTTCTTCCCTCTTTTGCTGTTACTCCTTTCCCCTCATCATATATATTTTATATATATCTGCATTACATGTCTATATAAGTTGAGTGACATGTATGCACAGGCAGATCAGATTTTTTTAAAAATGTGATATATTTGGGAGATGGCTTGAGGGTACCTTCTGCAAGCTGGTACCAAATCGTTGCTCATATCTTAAGTTTTACTTTTCTAAGCATTCCTGGTAATTGCTTGGTTAAACTAAGTGAATGCCTAAGAGTGGTGAGTTCTCATCTCTCTTGCCTTACATCTTGTACCATCTCATAGAGTACTTTTACTCCATAAAGGGTGGCAGTTAAGAAGTCCTGGGTAGCTCATGCCTATCCCCACTCCCTCAACCTCTCATCATCTCTCAATCAAGTAATGGATTTTGTCACAGCTGTAGTCAAATACACACCCGATGCTACTGAAGAAACATGCTCATTTTTTAGCCCTAAATACATCCCTGGTTCCACCTGAAAGGCTCTGACGGGGCCTTGTACATAGGACAGAATGTCCCACTCTGTTTTGGAGCTTTCCAAAATCTTCAAGGAAAATTCAAATCATACTTGGTTCAGTACCTGGTCAAGATTTAGAGAGCTTAAGTTCTAACAGATAAAAAGGTAACTCTACGTTATTATTTCAAGATGCCTAGTTAAAATAAGTATATAAATTAATTTAGTGAAAAAGCAGGCCAGTGGTAAATCTAGGAAAGGATCTTATTTTCCATTTTTGCATTTTCACTTGCCCAATATTTTTTCTTAGGCCACATCTAGTGATTTTGATACCCTGGACCTTGAGGACATGTTAAACTGCATGTTATATTAATAAAGGAAAATGATTATTTTAGTCAAAAAGATTAATGAGAGTGCAGTAGGAATGTAGCTAAATATTGCTTTTCAAATCTTATTATTTTTTTTGAGACAGAGTCTGGCTCTGCTGCCCAGGCTGGAGTGCAGTGGCGCTCAGTGATCTCGGCTCACTGCAACCTCCACCTCCCGGGTTTAAGCAATTCTCCTGCCTCAGCCTCCTGAGTAGCTGGGATTACAGGTGCGTGCCACCACACCCAGCTAATTTTTGTATTTTCAGTGAAGATGGGGTTTCACCATGTTGGCCACGCTGGTCTCAAACTCCTGGCCTCAAGTGATCTGCCCGCCTCAGCCTCCCAAAGTGCTGAGATTATAGGCATGAGCCATTGTGCCCAGCCCTGCTTTTGAAACATTCTGACTTTAGAGCTTGCTAATCTAACTTATTATGTTTAAGGAACCAGTACGTAAACACAGGGGGCCACCTACATGTGAGTGTGAGGGTATATGCAGAGCTGGTCCCGTACATTCAGTCAAAGCATTTCCTCTTCCCCTTGTTTACTTTTTCTTGCACTTGTTTTCAAATCATTTCATACATATACACATACTTTCTCTTCAACATCACCACAAGGTCTTCGTGGTAGGAATTCTGCCTGTCATTTCTCATAGCACCTAGGATGCTTTACATATGTAGTACATGTGAAAATTCTCAAATTTTTTCCAAGGAAAATTTAATTCAGTACAGCACTTATTAAACATCTACTTAGAGAGAGGCATTCTGTTTCATGCTTTGAGGAACACACAGATGAATTGGATGTAGCTCCTGACCTCAAGGAACTTACTGATCGCAAAAATATGGTAAGTATTCTACAGAGAGATTACATGTATGATTTGCACTTGCCTCCTTAAAAGTAGAGTGGGTACGTGGAATTGTACGTTGCTGCCAGAAATTGTGTAGGCTATGTTGACCAAGGGCCCTGTAGTTGGACTCCTTCCAAAGGCACGTCAGGAGGAGCCAGTACATCTTGAGAGGATGAAGCATGAGCTTCCTGAGTGTGAATCTTGGTGGTTACAGTGTTATGGTAATGCTAACGTTGTTTACACTGTGGTTCTCCATATACCTGCATCTTAAATACAATTAAAGATTCCGGAGCCTCACGTCAGACTTACTGAACCAGAATCTCTGGAGCGAAGCCCTGGAATCCACAGTTTAAAAGATTCTTCATTCTAACAAACTCACAGGTGATTCTGAAGTTTGAAAGCCATTGGTATAGTGAGAAATATGCCAGTAGGATCAGAAGTGAGGTGGAACTTGGCACGCTGGGGCTCTTTACCCCGACTCTGTGTCTTCCATGCTCCCTGATTAGTATGTGCCTGCCGTAAGGACCCTGCGCTACCTCCAAATACACAAATGCCTTGTGCTACCACACTGAAATGTAGAACGAAATTTTCTAGTAAGTGAAGAACATTTTTTTTTTTCCAAATTCAAGCACTCGGAGAGAAGAATCGACCTGCACTGCCATCCACACAGCTGTCACGGACGACTGGCTGGACTGTGCCTTCACCTGCGGTGTGCGCTGCCGTGGTCAGGGGCACCCGTGCCTTCATGTGTTTGTGAACCTCACCCATTCAGGGCAGAAAGTTCTCCTACGTTATATGAGGCTGTCCAGATAAATCCCAAGGTATTGTAAAGTTCATATAATTAAAAAGTTCTTATATATTTTATTTTGAAATGGAGTCTCGCTCTGTCACCTAGGCTTGGAGTGCAGTGGCGCAATCTTAGCTCACTGCAACCTCTGCCTCCTGGGTTCAAGCGATTCTCCTGTCTCAGCCTCCCAAGTACCTGGGACTACAGGCATGCACCACCACACCCAGCTAATTTTTGTATTTTTTTTTAGTAGAGACCGGGTTTCACCATGCTGGCCAGGCTGGTCTCAAACTCCTGACCTGGTGATTCACCTGCCTTGGCCTCCCAAAGTGCTGGGATTACAGGTGTGAGCCCTCGTGCCCAGCCAGGAGTTCTTATGACAACAACCCTTCCCTGCCAGACTGTCCCCAGCTGGGTATATAAATAACCCAGGGCTGTCTTTAGGGATAAATCTGTTTATTTTATAGTGAACATTTTGTAATGATCCAATCAGGATAAATGAAGCTTTCTTCTTGGTGGAGAAATGGGGTGTATAGAAATGAAAGAAATTATTCCAATTTCACAACTTGGTGTCTGGAATTTATAGCCTAAGCCAGTGAGTCGTCATTTGCCGGCAGTCTGTCTTTTGGAGATCCCGCCTCCCATCATATAAAAATTCTACAGTGTACTCACAGTTTACCTTGAATCAAGCGAGTGATTTTTCTTATCAAATAAAGATTATCGTTTTTATTTTAATAAGTTACACAACGGATTCATATTTAAAGTTTATATTTATACCTAACTATAAAAGTTGAGTTGTGTTAGGTTATTTGATATGTTATACTTTGTTGTCTTTTTTTTCTTTTTTGAGATGGAATCTCACTGTCACCCAGGCTGGAGTGCAGTGGCGCGATCTTGGCTCACTGCAACCTCTGCCTCCCAGGTTCAAGTGATTCTCCTGCCTCAGCCTCCTTAGTAGCTGGGATTACAGGTGCCTGTGCTACACCCAGCTAATTTTCTGTATTTTTAGTAGAAACAGGGTTTCACCATGTTGGCCAGGCTGGTCTCGAACTCCTGACCTGCTGATCCACCCACCTTGGCCCCCCAAAGTGTTGGGATTACAGGCATGAGCCACCACACACAGCACACTTCGTTGTCTTTAAGCATCAATTTCAATCTGATGACTTTTGTTTTCTATTTTGGATGCAGTGATTTTTAAGGTTTCAAACATTTTGTAGGCCTTTAGCCCAGTACCTCAAGTACTTACTGGATATGGTAATAAACCTCAAGTTTTTTGAAAAAATGTCACCAGCTGACAGAGCTCCCTTCTCCACTGGTTCTGCCCCCCAGGAAGTGGAAGTCCAGGTGGCGCTCCCTCTCTGAGCCCAGAGCAAAAACCCCAATGTGCTTTTCTTCAGGGAAATACAGTACTTTGCTGCAGGAGATCAAGACAGACAACAGAGGCATTACCAGGTGTTGAAAGCTCATGTAGGGCTCAACACATTTTTGTTGAATGGACAAACGGATTCATATTGTCCAAGAGACCAAGAACCTGCATGTGGGAGGAGTCATCTTCCTTACGAAGTTGGTCACTTCCTCTCCTGCAGTGTCTTTGTTTTTCTTTCCCAGTGAACAAGATGGTTCAAATAAGATGGTTCAAATGCAATGTCATATAAACTACGAATTCCCTCCACATCCTTACTTAGTGAGTGGAAATGACTGTTTCACTCCAGCCCTCCAGTCAACCCTTTCCCATGAGCTGTGTAATATTTCACCACCTTCAAACATTGAAACTCCCCACTAATCACTTCAGCCTGAAGGCATCTCAGAATCAAAACTGTTAAGTATTTGGTATTGGTGATACTGTCACCCAGGCTGAGTGCAGTGGTGCTATCTCGGCTCACTGCAACCTCCACCTCCAGGGTTCAAGCAATTCTGAAATGTGTCTTTCTCTTTTTTCCTCCTCCATGTTCCTAGTGCTTTTACACACCTAAGTGCCATCAAGATAGAAATGATTTGCTCAGCAGTGCTCTGGACATAAAGGCATTCTTCGATCACAAGAATGGAACCGCCTTTTCATGCTTCTACAGTCTGGGCAGCCAAGCCGAAGATGTCATTCTTATAAAACAGTATGACCAAATGGCCATCTTCCACTGCTTCTTGTGGCCTTCGCTGACCCTGCTAGGTGGTGCCCTGATTGTTGGCATGGTGAGATTAACACAACACCTGTCCTGACTGTGTGAAAAATATAGCAATGCAGTAAGAGGTGAGGTAGGTGGAAAAGTACCTTATACAGAACAGCATCAGTTCAGACTGAAGTGTGAGGAGGAGCAGAGAAATCTTCAGACAGTGGCCAAATTAAAGTGCTGGCCTTCAGATGTTCGTGATTTCTGCAGCTGAGTCCCTAATTATGCCTGCCTGCAAACTAACAATGTAAAAGGTAATAATTAAAGTTAAGATTCATATTTTCATGTGGGGAAAAAAATTTACAAGCCTCATTTTGTATTCTATTTATTTGTATAAATACATACAAATTAACTATCTTTTCTAATCAAAATTTATTTCCAAATGAGTAAAGAAACACTTTTTCTTGTATAGCAAAATGAGTTCAAGATATTCTTTACCTAACTTCAGCTCTAGCTAGAACTAGTCACTAGAAATAAACAATTAGGGTATCTAACCTACTGAACACTGAACCATCAGCCAACTCTGTGCAATATAGTCACACTAAAACATTTCTCAGAAAAAAGTTCTTAATTAACGGTTTGTTCACTATAGGAAGATAAAAACCTGGTAGAAAACTTAAGAAAACATAGACCTAACATATTTATTATAGTGTGTTCTTTTGTTTTTCTTCTTGAGATGGAGTTTTGCTCTTGTTGCCCAGGCTGGAGTGCAGTGGCGCAATCTTGGCTAACTGCAACCTCTGTCTCCCGGGTTCAAACGATTCTCCTGCCTCAACCTCCTGAGTAGCTGGGATTACAGACATGTGCCACCACAGCCGACTACTTTTCTATTTTTAGTAGAGATGGAATTTTGCCGTTTTGGTCAGGCTGGTCTTGAACTCCTGACCTCAGGTGATCTGCCCACCTCATCCTCCCAAAGTGCTGGGATTACAGGCATGAGCCGCTATGCCCGGCCTTAGTTTGTTCTTTGCCAGAGTAGACAGCAGAGGAAAGCTGCTGCCTAGAAAATTCACCAAGTTTAGAGTTACTAGCATTTTGCCTTGTCATGTACCTTGTAATTTTTTTCAGTAACATTTTTCTAGTAAACTATGCTTTTCATAAGCTCATTTCACTCTGTGTACTTTCTGATGGTGGGAAAAATGGGCCAGAACGTGAGGAAACTATACTGGATTTCAACATTCATCTCAGATGATCCACATGGCATTAGGTTGGTGCAAAAGTAATTCTGTTTTTGCTGTTACTTTTAATGACAAAAAACCACAATTACTTTTGCATCAACCTAACAGAAAAGTCCCACATGGATAGTGAATAATCATCTGTACTTTAATGAATCAACCGTGGTTATTAAATAATGATGTCATAAGACTCTGAATAAATGCTTTCTAGATTGATTAAGCTGAATCTATGAGTTGAAAAGAGTTTGGCCTGATTTTCCAAAGTGCCTCTAAGTATCTTTAAAATTTTATTTTGCTAAATAAATAATCTTAAATTATGGACAGTAAAAAGAACGACATTTGAAGCAACTTTTATATGTAGATATAATCAAACAAAAAAACTCTAACTTTAATGCCTTTTAGCAACTAATTTCAAGACACAAATTACTAAATCTGCTGAATAGAGCAATACTGACTTGATCAGTAATGAATAATCTTGGTGTTTTCCTCTCTTTCTAGTGTACAATGGTGGAAAGAACATGTGTCTCAGAGTAGGATTTGCCTTTGTAGGCCGTAATCACAACTTTTAAAATATGTGTCTGTGGGCATGTCAGCTAACCTGTTGAAACCTCTCTTTTCTCGTCTATAAAATGGGGATAACTTGTTATTTCACGCAGTTATTTTACAGAATAAATGAAGTAGGGTAGGTGAAATACTTTAGCTTAGCTTCCAGCATCTAGTAGAGGTGCTCAAAAATGTTAGATCATTTATTTTTATTTATTAATTTTTTTTTTTGAGACGGAGTTTCGCTCTTGTTACCCAGGCTGGAGTGCAATGGCGCGATCTCGGCTCACCGCAACCTCCGCCTCCTGGGTTCAGGCAATTCTCCTGTCCCAGCCTCCTGAGTCGCTGGGATTACAGGCACGCGCCACCATGCCCAGCTAATTTTTTGTATTTTTAGTAGAGATGGGGTTTCACTGTGTTGACCAGGATGCTCTCGATCTCTTGACCTCGTGATCTACCCGCCTCGGCCTCCCAAAGTGCTGGGATTACAGGCTTGAGCCACCGCGCCCGGCCTAGATCATTTATTTAAAAATCTGCTAAGTGGTGACATTCAGTGAGCCCTGGCACTTTCACGGACAGCTGGTACAGAGGCTGCTAGGACAGGGAGCTGCAGTTCATTTTCCCTGCCCCCACCCCAATTCTCTTGGTTAAATGTGATATGCATTTAAGGCCCACAACCTGCTTTTTCAAAGATTGTGGTAAACTATTTTGTATACCAGAGACTTCTCTGTAATAAAATATCTATGTATACATGAACTTTATATGCATGCACATTTCAATCAAGATTCTATTGTTTCCTTAAAGGGTGCATCTCTATTCCATTTCTTTGTAGATTTGACTTCTGCCTAACAATATGTAATTATTGGGATTTTTTTTCCTAACAAATTCAAAATTGCTAATTTAAGATGTAAAGCGTGTGTTTCAGTTACCACAGTTTTCCTTTTAGATAGGAGCTACCTGATTCATTTCAGCAAAGAGAGGTATCCCTGGAGAACAAAGTCAATTCAAAGTTATTTAAACCATTTGGCAAATAAATAAAACTTACGTAATCATTTGTTTTATTGCTCAGAAATACTAAGTTGTTAATGCTTATGTGTATTATTGGTCAAAGAAAAGCAGCCCACCCTTACCTTTTGCAATGTTTATGATAACTGAAAGCAAAACCAGTTTCCTTCTAGCTTAACTTTCACTTCTAGGTTCTGATCTTCCAATGACTTGGAAAAAAGTCCACTTACCTATCACATATACACACATACATTCATACATATGTATATACATATATTTCTGCTTAAAATACAAGCATTTAATTCTTTATGCTTAAAGGAAGTAAATATTTAAACATACATTTCTCTAATATTCATCACTTTACCAGGGCAGAAAAGTTGGCTTTTAAGGTAGAATAGCTTCAGATTTTCAATCAAGTGTTCTTACTCATTACTGAAAAGAACTCAAATTCAGCTAAATTTTGATTATTAGCAACACTGACTTACTTTTCAAAAGGAATGGCAAAAGAGAATTATCACCATTTTTTGCTTATCTAGTACATTAAGGATTGTTTGCACACAAGTCAAAGTAATTTTTTTTTTTTTTTTTTTAATAAACAGCGTGATGTTACAGACTGCAGAGTGAAAGAAAAGCAGGCATTGAGAGTTTCTGATGAGCACAGACAGTAAGTGCAGCCACAGGCCAAACGTCTTGCTAGGAACAGCAAGACTGGGAAGAGGTCTCAAATGTAGTGATACTGTTATTATTCTATATTCTCAATATAATAACACATGCATCTTGCTGTGTCAAATGCTTTTTGGGCCATCATTAAAAGGACATTAAAAACATTTTTCCTGTAATGAATGCAGTATACCACAGGACTTCAATTCACTGAATGACAAAATATAGAGAAATAAACTTGTTACAATCAGTGGGGCGGAAAAGGGTAGCTTGGATTGTTAAAGCTTCCAAGTGAACATCTGACGTTAGCTGACTTCTTCTGGCAGTGCCACATTCCCCACAGTATTAAAACGTTATGTTCCAAGAGGGTATATTCTTTTAGATTTTACTCAGCCCAGTTTGGTCTGAGGACTGAACCACACTGAAACCATTAACTTCATTTGAAATTCGGGTTCCAGAGCCAAAAACATGTTCGAAATCAGATGAAGGCCGAGTTCTCCAGCCACTCTTAGGAACATAAACTAAATCGAACAAGGGACTTTTAAAAATGAAACAAAAACAAGATAAAAATGAAATAGATCACGATTTTGGAAATTCATACTAGAATTAAGTTTGGTCTAATTATATTTTAATATGAAACAATGAAGGTTTTCTGCCTCCTTGCTAACCTGGAAAAGTTGACAAGAATCATAATACCTAAAATATACACGGTTCTTAGCATAACCACAGAATTATTGTAGTGACAGATTAAATAAGGGTGCAGATAGATCCATAGACTTTAATTGGCTAACAAAATACATTTGAAACCCTTTTCTGTACTTACCTACATGAGGAATGCAGTATACTGTTGGTAGCAAAAGTCATTTACCTAACTACTATATATGCACAATGACTACTTTTACTTTGTTCTCCACTAAAACTCTAATATGTAGTTGTGTAAAAACTAAGTCAGAAAATCTCCCTATGGCTCACACCTGTCACTTGATGCCAACTACCAGGGCTGGAGTATTAACATACCTGGAATCAAGCCAGTGCTGCCCCCATGAAAAGGAGGTGCAAAATCGTAAGTGGAATACGTGAATGAAATAAATTTATTTAAAGACCAATGTCCCAACTTGGGAGACTCCTAATAAAGTCTAAACTCTTCTGAATTTTAGAACCTTGGTATTTCTTTACACCTTTTATAGAAGATCCTCTTGACTAAGGCTAAGCAAGCAGCGTGTATACAAACAGAATCGTGTGCAAGTATATACACACCAAATTCACTACTAATGAAGAGAGAGAGAAAATGAATTTCAAATGCCGAATTTGGGAACCTCTTTGAACTACTGCCTTTTTCAAATGGCTGGAACAATGATTAAACTTCAGCCCAGTTTTTTTCTTATGGTCTTCCATACTGTTAAAAACAAGGCATGCCAACTCTGACTTTATAAATCTAAAAAATTCAGTGATCTGCACAATTTCTATAGTATCAGAGCCTGACATATTGAATTGTGACTCATCTGTTTTTTTCCTGTTTTTCGTCTGAGGTAGTGTTACCAATCCAATTTTATCAGTACCACAGATACTTTGAGCTAAACCCCTATCTTTTCACAGAGTAAAAATAATATTTGTGAAAAAAGAAAACAGGCTTCCCAGGCCATGGCACATAGATATATTTACAATTTTTAATGTAATAATTAGAAATGGTTTTGGGTTTATATCTTAAAAAAACAGCCCAGCTGTATTATTTTGTCACCAAGAATTATCATCTGAGGATGCTGTCAGTGCTGAGTGTTACAGGTCAGCCTTCACAGTCCCATCCATGATGAAGTTAATCCTTGCATGGCATATGATATACTCACAACTTTCAGCCTTCTCTTAGACATGCCCCAAATGAGCAGGATGGATGTAAAAAATGTAATTCATTCAAACAGCTCCTCCCTGTTCTGCCCCTCCCTTCACATTCCCCTCTTCTCAAAAGCATCTGAAGTATGAAAGTTGTCTTTAAATAGTAAAGCACCACAATCTATTAACACCACATATTATCTTTGAACTGATGTATTTTAGTGATGTCTTGGACATCAAAATAATTTCTTAAGGTGGACTTTGAGTATGTGGGTCCAGCCCAGGTCTGCAGTTTGTGCAGACGTAGAAAAAAGAGGAACTTTAAATATTCAGAAAAAGTTAACAGGCTAACTGTAAAATACTGCTGGAAATTAAATTTCTTCAGAGTTGGAAAGCATGGGCTATTGATCGAAATATGAATTAAACAGATTTACATCATTAAGAAAAAAAAGTCCATGTCATGTGCCGTGAAATTTCCATGATGCCTTTCAAATAGGCTGGTCACAATTTTTTTATACTTCCAAATCACTTGATTTTTGATGGAAAAAAGAATACAGATGGACTGTGTTTTACCTATGTGAAAATCACCAATCCATTTAAAATAAAATCCAAGAGGGCATATACAGTCTAATCAAGTCATCATTTTCCTGATTAGTAAGAACTACACTTTATACAAAATACTTTATCAGCAGCTGTTTTCATCAAAAAATCAATAGTTTCACAGTTGAAAAAGTTACACATTAAAATATTTTACAATTCATTATATTTTCACCAGGTTCCCACTTTCTAATGGGCTTTTAATATAAAGCAGAAAAGAAGGGAAAATCTCAAAGTTGATTACTTTGACACTAAGTTTTACGTAGGACACTAAGAACCACCAAAAAGCTTAGGTTCTATCGTAAAATAGCAACCAAATTCCATTCTTCTTTTAAAAATCCAATTAGAAACATTTAAAAAAAAAAAGAAACAAATTCCACAATAAGATGAACAGATTTCAAATTAACAGTAGTCTAAAAATATTCAAAATAAATGGTTTTGTATAGCTGAGAATATGGTAGAAAGTGAAAGCATAATTTTTGAACAGTCATTTCTTACTACAATGTGTTTAAAATTATTTTTATTATTTTCTTTAGACTTTTTCTCAAAATAATTATTGAAGGAAATATTTCTTAAGTGGGCCAATGAAACTGTAGAGCCAACAGTCAATTACATCATATCCAAGGACAAGGATAGTCAGCTGTAGATAGGACCTGACCTCTGGTACCAAGTACCTGGAAGTGGCTATATAATCTCTGACTTGAAACAGATCTTAGTCACCCATGTAGCATTTAATTCAGTGTTTGGTTCTTTGCCTCTGTGTCCCTTATTTCTTTCTTAGTTAGGTCACAATCTATAGTCTTTATAGAATTTGTCTACACTTCTTCAAATAGAATTTGGTTGTAATAAGTAATGAAAATATATGTAAATGATGAACTAGGCCATGTGGTTTGTGTGTTTTGATGGTGGCGAGGTCCTGGGAGGAAGACGGGAAACAACTATTTGCACTGATGTTATAAAAATGCAAAAATGGTACATTTTGTGCAAGGAGGCTCAAGGCATTTTTGGCACTCGGGTAAAACACAGTTCTCTGTTAAATCTTAAGTTTCTACCATCAGAGTTTCAGATTTGTACCATTTTACTGAGTTTTCCTGTAATTTATCCCTGATATTGAAAAGACTGGGATGTTAGTATGTATCTACTGCCTATGTCTAAACAACACAAAATGTTAGTAAGTTTTAATAAGTTATGAAATCTTCTATAACTGCAAAATCTTTCTGGTTTCCTGCTGAAAACAGAGTTTAAATTCTGTTTATTCCAAGACAGTTGGCAGCAATAAGTTCCCTTAATCTTCGAATTTATTTTTCTTGTTGGCAATATTATACACATGCTTTAGTGAAGTACCTAAATTTCCAATAATTATGCCCTTTAAGGGAATCTAAGATAACCAGATACTAAGAGTATTTGTATTAGAGTCCCTTGTTCACTACTCAAGACTTCAGCTATAGGTAACAATTTCATAAACGAATATGTTTAAATTGATGCTGTTTTTACTAGAGTATACAATGTTCACTCTTGATAAAGTTGTTTTCCAATAATATGCCTAATCTAAAAAACTGTCAATAATGATTGCACTTTTTTATGTGGCACCTGGACGTCTGCTAAAGCTAATTTCCTAGGACATTAATCATTCATTTCAAATACAGAGTAAAATATGAGATTCTAGAATGATGATGACTAGCAGTAGCCTCTACACCTTGGGTTAATGTTTTTCAAGATGTTTAATAATGTGTCCTGCGCTCAAATAGTATTTAATGAAGTTGGAGAGTGAGCCCTGACTACTTGGGAATGGAACATGATCTTAAAATGGGTTAATGTCCTACTTTGGAGATATGGGTAAGTAGTTTAAAAAGGTAAAAAGTTCGTGGTTTCTATCTCCCATATTTTAAAGTATTATTCATGAGTATACCTCAGTAGAGGGGCTTAAGGAATCAGGAAGATAGTATAAATTGTGTTAATTTCATATGATTGAGACATTCTCAACTATAAAAGGGAATGGAAGATGGGGGCTTCACGTGAAGAAATAGAAGGAAAGAGGATTAAGTTTTATGTCTTCCTTAAGCAGTTATACACTGGTTATGGGTATAAACGGAATAGTGCCTGAGCCTCATCTACAGACCAAGAGGAAAGCTGACTGTGCTGCTACAAACAATGAAAAATCTGGGTGCAAAACAAGGCATGACCATGGGCCAGATCATGGAAATGAAGAATATATATTAATGATAGTTTCTATAATATAAATAGCCTTTAATAAAAAAAATAATCTTTTAAATAACATTAATAATACTTCTATTTTCTGGAAAACATGCATGAAAAATGTATTCAGTTCAGTTGCAAAAGGAGAAAAAAATCAACTTAAGGTGAATACTGTACAATTCTGGAAAAAGAACTATTCCTGCTCATTCTTTTTCTATTGTGATTTCTTTTTTAATTTTGTGGGAGCCCAGAATTTCCCTGGGAAAGAAGATCCTTTAAATACTGACCAGAAAAAACAAAAACAAAAACAAACCCAAAAATACCATCTTATAACAGGTCTCATTTGTGACTGCTTCCAAAACTGCAGTAAGACCTCAAATCACCAAAAGGTTTGATTTATTAAAAAGAAAAAGTCTCTGGTGTAATCTCAAGAGTCCCTTCCACCCCAAGCATTTTTCTTCATTAAACAAGGAGTCAAAAACCCACTTCAAACTATAAATTGAACAGCAATGAAAAAATAAGAAATTTTCATTCTTTCCCAATCTTATATAATTTAACATAAACTCCAGTTTACTTAGACGTAATGCAATAACAGCCTTTGTTATGTCCACATTTCAAAACATAGAACATTTGCAAGACAAAAAAAAAAAATCATTCTTTTTCCTTCTCCATCATTTCTATATATTTTGGGGATTTTTGTTTTGTTTTGTTTTTTAAAAAAAGATACAAACAATCTTCAAAGTTTACCTTTTTGGACTTAAGGCATAACATGAAATTGCGCATTATTCTAAAGCTTAATTTTGAAATGAACTAGTTTAAGTGCTATCAAACCCTGTTTGCATTTACATTATTTAAATTATATAGTATTTTATTTCTGTTCTTGTTGTAAATTCTAATGCTGTTCATAGATTGTGCAATTCCTATGCAATCAGTCTTTGCCTGCTGACAGTTATCAACAGTGCAGTGTAGAGTCCAGAGAGTGAGCTTTCAGTTTCTCGGTCTTTTCAGTTCAGTGCATGCTGCTTAATTGTGTGGAAGATCCAATCCATTTTTGTTGTCCAGCCACCATGATGTGCGTCATTCATTTGTTTCATGAAATATTCCAAAGCCTCTTGCTCAGTTTTATCTAAGGCTAGGGTCTTTCGAATGTATGCAATGTCATCAAAAGATTGTAGTTCTGGCATTCCAGAGCCAAGCATCATTGAGAAAAGATTTATGAAGAGATTGGCATGCTGTCGAATAGCTAGATAAGCCTTGTAACACATCTCCTGAAACCTATGAGTAATAAGAACAGTTTGGTCAGTATGGAGCATATGAGGTTAATACCTTCAGGTCTTTGCTCAAATGTCACACAATCAGAGAGGCTTTCGTAGACAAAGCTATAAAAAACAGCATTCCTCTCTCATTTCTCTTGCCAACATCTTTTGATTCCCTTTACCCCACTAGAGTGTAAACTCCATGAGAATAAGGACTTTTTAAAAACTGCTTTATTATCAGCACCTACAACAATGCCTGGTACATCAGGAGTTAAAAAGTATAAAATGTACAAATTGGTTCATACTAAATAGTGCTTAGGCTAGAGTCAGGACTGAGTTACAGACAAAGCAGAATTTTATAGGTTTTAAAAAGTACTTTAAAGTCTGATATAGTCTAAAAATATACCATAAGGTGGTAAAAAATTTAGGTATTAACAAGGCGATTATAGTTGACTGACTTTCCTCAAATTGTATGAATAAAAAATGTATTAAGCACTATACATTATTTGTCAATACAGAGGTGGAGTCCGACTATTTAAACCTCAGTAAATAAAAACATTTAATGTATTATGAAGTTTAAGGGTTATTTTTAGGCCTTAATTGGCTCAACAAATTAAATTGTATTCCTTTTCCATTTCCTTCACAGCATCACACAAATAAATACAAAAATAAAAATAAAAATAAAAACATTGAAATAGTTTTTCACTCAACAAACTAGGCATAGAAGGGACTTACCTCAAAATAAAAGTTACATATGACAAACCCACGGCCAATATCATACTGAATAGGAAAAGCTGAAAGCACTCCCCCTGAAGTATACTTTCACCATTTCTACTCAGTATAGTACTGGAAATCCTAGCCAGAGCAATCAGGCAACAGAAAGAAATACAGGGCATCCAAATTGGAAAAGAGGAAGTCAAACTATCGCTGTTTACCATTATATAATTATATACCTAGAAAACCTCAGAGTTCTCCAAAAGACTGCTAGATTTAGGCTGGGCGCAGTGGCTCACACCTGTAATCCCAGCACTTTGGGAGGCTGAGGTGGGCAGATCGCCTGAGGTCAGGAGTTCAAGACCAGCCTGGCCAACATAGTGAAACCCCATTTCTACTAAAAAAATATACAAAAATTAGCTGGGTGTGGTGGTGCACGCCTGTAGTCCCAGCTACTTGGGAAGCTAAGGCAGGAGAATCGCTTGAACCCCAGAGGTGAAGGTTGCAGTAAGCCGAGATTGCACCGCTGCACTCTAGCTTGGGTGACAGAGCAAGACTCTGTCTCTCAAAAAGAAAAAAAAAAAAAAGACTCCTAGATTTGATAAATGAATTCAGTAAAGTCGCAGGTAACAAAATTAAGGAACACAAATCAGTAGCACTGCTATATACCAACAATGACCAAGCTGAGAATCAAATGAAGAATACAAGCCCTTTTACCTACAAAAACAAACAAACAAAACCAAAAAAAAACCACAAACAAACCCAGAAATAAACAAGGGGGTGAAAAATCTATTCAAGGAGAACTACAAAACACTGCCAACACCATTTTTCACAGAGTTAGAAAAAACAATCCTGAAGTTAATGTAAAACCCAACAAAAAGAGCCTGAATAGCCAAAGCAAAACTAAGCAAAAAG
Organism: Sapajus apella; assembly: GCF_009761245.1. Classification (NCBI taxonomy): domain Eukaryota; kingdom Metazoa; phylum Chordata; class Mammalia; order Primates; family Cebidae; genus Sapajus; species Sapajus apella. The sequence goes on from NW_022436978.1 coordinate 21,848,340, forward strand.
AACAAATCTGGAGGCATCACATTGCTGGACTTCAAATTATACTAAAAAAGTATAGTTACTAAAACAGCATGGCACTCATATAAGTAGACATATAGACCAATGAAACAGAATGGAGAACCCAGAAATAAAGCAAAAAATTTACAACCAGCTGATCTCAGACATACAAAAACATAAATTGGAAGGACACCCTGTTTAATAAATGGTGCTAGGAAAACTGGCTAGCCAAATGTAAAAGAATGAAACTGGATCCCTGTCTCTCACCTTATACAAAAATCAACTCAAGATGGATTAAAGACTTAACTCTAAGACCGAAGCCATTAAAATTCTAGAAGATAGCCTAGGAAAAATTCTTTTGGACATTGGTCTAGGAAAATAATTAATGACTAAGACCCCAAAAGCAAATTCGACAAAAACAAATGAAATAAATGAGACCTAATTAGACTAAAAAGCCTCTGTATAACAAAAGAAATAATCATCAAAGTAAACAGACAACCAATGGAATGGGAAAAAACATTTGCAAACTATGCATCCAACAAAGGACTAATATCCAGAATCTACAAGGAATTCAAATGAGCAAGAAACATATAATCCCATCAAAAAGTGGGCTAAGGCCAGGTGCAGTGGCTCAAGCCTGTAATCCCAGCACTTTGGGATGCTGAGGCGGGTGGATCACCTGAGGTCAGGAATTCAAGACCAGCCTGACCAACACAGTAAAACCCTGTCTCTACTAAAAATACAATAATCAACCGTGCATGGTGGCGTGTGCCTGTAGTCTCAGCTACTTGGGTGGCTAAGGCAGGAGAATCAGTTGAACCCAGGAGGCGGAGGTTGCAGTGGGCCAAGATTGCCTCATTGCACTCCAGCCTGGGTGACAGTGAGACTGTCTCAAAAAAAAAAAAAAAAAAAAGTGGGCTAAGGACATAAATAGTTCTCAAAAGAAGATAAACAAATGGTCAACAAACATGAAAAAAAATCATTAATCATCAGGGAGATACAAATTAAACCCACAATGAGATACCACCTTACTCCTGCAAGAATGGCTGTAATTAAAAAGTCAAAAACCAACAGATGTTGGCATGGATAGGGTGAAAAGGGAACGCTTATACACTGCTGGTGGGAATGTAAATTAGTACAACTGCTATGGAAAACAGTATGGAAATTTCTTAAACGTCGTAAGCAGATCTACCATTTGGTCCAGGAATCCCACTACCCAGAAAAAAAGAAGTCATTATATCAAAAAGGCATCTACATGCGTGCAGCACAATTCACAGCTGCAAAGATATGAAACCAACCTAAGTGCCCGCTGACCAATGAGTGGATAAAGAAAATGCACATATACACCACGGAATACTACTCCACCACAGCAAAGAATGAAACGATGTCTTCTATGGCAACTGGGATGGAACTGGAGGCCAAAAATGGAAAACCAAATACAGTATGTTCTCACTTGTAAGTGAGAGCTAAGCTCTAGGTACACAAAGGCGTACGGAGTGATATAATGGACTATGGAGACTCAGAAGGGAGAGGGTGGGAGGAAGAATGAGGGAGAAAAAGTACATTTTGGGGACAATGTACACTAGTTGGGTTACAGGTATGCTTGAAATCTCAGACTTGACCACTATTGAATTCATCCATATAACCAAAAACCACTTGTACCCCAAAAGCTATTGAAATAAAAACAAACAAAAAATAGTTTTTGCTAAAGGTGTAAAAGAACATCTATTATTTTATTTTATTTATTTTGATACAGGGTCTCACTTTGTTGCCCAGGTTGGAGTACAGGGTTGTGATCACGGCTCACTCACCGCAGCCTCAACCTCCTGGGCTCAGGTGATCCTCCCACCTCAGTCTCCTGTGTAGCTGGGACTACAGTGCATGCCCCATGCCCGGCTAACTTTTTAATTTTTTGTAGACATGAGTTCTTACTATGTTACCCAGCCTGGTGTTCTTACTAAGGAGTTGGGATTACAGGCGTGGGCCACCACACCCAGCCAACATTTATTATTTTGAAACAGCTTGAAAAATATTGATTGTTTCTAATAGAGCAGTCAGAATTCTTTATTTTGTGCTTTTAATTTCTTGAGCTCACCTCTCAAATTCTCTTGTCTTTGTGCATTCCTGGGCTCCTTTACTAATCACTATTAAGAAATCCTGTGTCAAAACAAATGGCACACGTTCTCGTTTATAACCAAATTTTTTCTTCTTGTGATCCAAAAAGTGTCCAAAATCTATATGAAACAGCTTTCAAAAATAAGAAATTATGTTATAGTTTGACATATGCAGATACAAAACATCTTGAATTAATACACCAAAACATTTTAAAGAGGGAAAACCATTACTTGTCCATCATCTTTCACCATGATGTTACTATTGTGACGATCTCCAATCCCCAGAATGAAGGTAGCTACACAATATCCAGCACAAGAACGCGTAAACAGGTCAATGGCTGCATCGTATCTACAAAGAAGAAATCAACGCCTCATGAGTAGTAAGGAAATACAGAGGGATTCAGGCTAACTTGGGAAAAGAGGGTGCACATGTCTGTTGAAACAATGAAGACAAGCACTGACATTAGGGAACAAAGTCATTATGTTCTAAGATTTTGAGACTGTAAAGTTTTCATGGGTTTCTAAGGAAATTTCCAGATGTTCACTGACCAAAGAATAATTCTTGTCATAGTGAAAAAATACCATGTCATTAAAATTATTTTCCAATCATTTTAACAATGAATTAGAAATAAAATTTTGAATATGCAATGTTAATTTGTTTTAAAAAGAATGAGCAATAAAATACATTTTACATACTAATACAGAAAATGAATGTATAGGATTTTACCAAATTAAAAGTAATTATAACTGTTTAAATCCATTAACCTCAAATATTTCAAAGGTTGAGCATATTTTTTTTCCAAAGAAAGTACAATTGTTTTCTCTGGTCTAACTCAGAGGAATACGCAAACACTGACAGACTCATCTAACAAAAACTTAGATTGACATAGGAAGAAAGAATAACACTCACATTTCTCCTTTGTTCTTGTCTTTGAGCCACTGGTGCAGTGTGTGGCTGTTGAACTGCAGTGCACCTTTCAAGCCACCTTTGCACTGAATTTGCATAATAGTGTGAGAATTTCGCACCACCTCAATAAGCCCCACACAGTCACCGATGGACAGACAACCGTAAGGTAGCATTCTGAAAGAGGAGGAACACATTTACAATTAAATGATGGAATTTTAAAACAGCAAATATTTTAATAGCCTAAAACGTGAGTATTTTATTTGCAAATCTGTCATGTAAGACCTTTACTGCCTTTACCGAATTTTCTTTTTATGGTGTAATAAACACACTTCTGGAATAATCATCAAAGTTACCGGTCATCATTTATTATAACCTTCAACTGAGAAAGCACTGAATTTTTATCAGAAAAGCATTAAGAAAATTATTATGACAATGAAAATTTTACAAACATTTATGGCTTTAAAAATACAGGGGAATTTAAAGATGTTTAATTAACATGGAAATAAAACTGTAGGGCAGGAGTTCTCAGATTTGTTGTCTCAGGACTCCTTTACACTCATAGAAATTATTGAGGATCCCAAAGAGCTTTCAGTTATGTGAATTACATCTACTGATGTTAGAAATTGAAACAGGAAAAATAAAATTTTAAATATTTACTAATTCATTTAAATGCAAAAAATCATGACAAGTTAGTATAAATAACATGAATCGAAAAATGCATTTAAAAAATTTAGTAAGAAGAATGACATTCTTTCACATTTAGAAAAATTTTTTAATGTCTGGCTTCATAATACCCAGCTGGATTCTCATATATGCTTTTGTATGCAAGCTAATGCAATGTTTCAATTAAAGTATATAAAGAAAATCTAGCCTCAGAAAGATAGGTAGGTAGAAAAAGAAGGAGTATTATAATAGACTTTTCAGATAATTGTGATATTTTTCTTTGATAGTATTCCAAAACTTGACACGATATAGTTTCTCAAGTTGCAAAATGGAATCTGAAACCGTATCAATAAACTTTTCATACTGTTACATTAAAATCAATTTGTCTTCCTGGTCTTTGAACGTATCTTTTGCACATTCTGATTTTACAGTATCCTGCAGGGCCGTTTGCAGATGTTCCCAATGTTGACACTTTTCATCATACCATACTAAAAAAACCGCAATTGTTAATATTACCAAAAATCTCATCAGAAAGCTGTTAAGTTTAGGGACTCTGTTAGGTTCAGTGGCCGATACTAAAAATTAGAATTTTCAAAATTCTAATTTTGAATTCCAAATGAAATTTTTGTTGCAAGCTTGAATTTTATCATTGGCAACAAATACTATCACAGTTGTTTTCTTCAAAGAGACAGGCACATATTGTTCATTTTCAAGAAAATGTCTGCCAAATACCCATGTCTTGCAACCATAGCTTGGCTATTAGTTATTTTTAAAGTAAAAATCATGTTCCATCAAACAGCCGCTAGTTCAGCTCACAACTCAGTTAATCCCGCAAATGTTTTCCTTTGATACAATCATAATACCTGGGGATGCAAATTCTCTGAGGTGCCTTCCATTTATTCACGTGGAGAATTAAACAGGACATATGGTCAAGGGTGCAAAGATGTGAGGGTTTAAAGAGACAATGAAGAAAGCACCTAACATCCAGACTGACATGCAGGTACTCAAAGTTTGGTTTTCCTTGCTCTGTTCTCATAAGCTCTCCCCATTCTTTTCACTTTTCCTTTACTTCTTCAACTCCTAAAACAGTCCACACTTACTTTCATGTACTTCCTGAATTCCGTGTAGCCTAGCTTCTATGCCTACCACTCTAGGGAGTAAACTTAATCATGAGTCACTAAATCCAAGTGCTTTTTCATAGACCTTATTCTTTTAAACCCCCTGAAGCCCTTGGCCCTACAAATTGTTGGTGAATCACTTCTTCTAGTACCCCTACTTATTTTGACCATTTCTCTTACAGAAGCTTTTCTTCTACCTGGTAAATACAGAAATTTCTTAAGGTTGCATTCGTGCTCATTCTCTCTTTTATGTTTTTAGTGAACATGCTCATAAAGAATTCAATTGTCTTCTAAGTCTTGCTATTAAAAAAACAAGCAGGGTTAAAATAAACCCGAGTCTGAATTATAGTTTTGCCAAGTATAAATAAAAATGCTGCTATGATTTTACTTAAATAATTTTAATCTAAAGTTAAACTTGAAATAAAAATTTTTACTTGTATTTAAGTTAAAAAAATTCAGAAAATATCATAAGACTAAAAAACCCTTAATATTTCTAATCATCTTACTTAACTTTGGATACTTTTTTGCCAAGTCACTAATTTACAATTAAACAAGGTAATTACCAGGGTTACATAGTTACAACCTTTACTCTTCCTTAGCTCTACAATCTTTTTCACAGTCTATTCCTTTGGGGGACGTGGCACCGGGCTCTCTCACGACACAGGAAATTACACCAAAAAAGGCAATTTGATTTATACAACATTAACCATCTTTGGAAAGCAGCAGGGCTAAGCAACATATCAGGAGTTATGGATTTGAAGTTGATGACAATTTTGTGCCTTAGCAGGTCACTTAAAATGTCCACTTTCTTCTTTGCATACAAGGGTACTACTATTTGTCACTGATACATTTTTTTGTATACTAGCTACTCTTAAAATGTGTAAGAGGCATACAAATAAGCCCTTGTCTGCTGTTACCTGCAATTCCTACTAAATGTACCCTGTTGTCATGGCTGGACTTGACGCTTAATATCCTCTAGAGGACAAAGTACTTTCAGAGAGGGTGGGCTTTGCCTGAATGACTATGGATTTGCAAAAAGACAAGCTGGATAAGGAAGAACATTTTAGAAGCAACAATGACTAGGAGAAGATGAAGCATGACAGAAAACTGGGTGATAATACTGATATTGTGGAAAGTTTTATAGAAACCAACAGACTGGTAAAAACTCTAAGCTTAGTTGGTTGCATAATTTTACTGCAAAACTGATTCCAATATTTGAGGATTTATACAGTTTTAGAATTAGAAAATTTCCATGATAAAATTGTTCAGAAGTTGTGTTTTCTTTTAAACAAAACTTCTGAATGAAGACAGGGGTCTTGTGTGTTTCCTTTGTCTTGCTCCTAATGGGACACTCCAGAGGCAGCTGCAGAGTATTTATTAGCTTCTGAGCTCTTTTTACTTAGCTGAGTATAATTAGCTATTCTAAGTCAAGTAAGAGGAGGATACATCAAAGTACTATAGTGTAATCCTATGGATAACTACTATGGCATGCATTTCTTTTTAGATATATGCCTCTATATGCTTCTATAATTATTAATAGTTCACTTTTTCAGGATAACTTTCAACATACAGGTTTCCTTACTGGTTTACCTACCGAAGATCAAGACCTTGATTTTGCCAGATATTTTCCATAATACGAATAATTTGAAGTGTTAGCATATCTTGCCGTAAATCTGAAATTCAAATAATATGTATCACCATTTAATGCCACAAATGCAAATTTGGGGATCACGCCATCACATGGTTTTCAAATGAAAGACAAATAAATATAGCTATATGTACTCTTCAGAAGAAACTATAGGAAAGCAATATTCTAATTTCTTTTTAAAAAATTTATAAATGAGTGCATAGCTTCACTCAAAGCCTTTATATAGCTTAAAGTAATTTATGTATAATTTTTAAGATGGGGTCTTGCTATGTTGCCCAGGCTGGTCTCAAACTCCTGGGCTCAAGTAATCCTGTAGAGCAGCTGGGATCACAAGCATGCACCACTACAAACGGCTCTTAATATTCTGATTCTTAAATCCATCTCTAAAGTCTTTGTGTAAACATATTTGAATAACAACGTAGAGTAAGTGAGCATGCATCTCACAAAACCTTTAATTAAAACGTTTATAGTAATTATTTTTCTGAATCCTTAAACATGTCTATATTAAATACCGGGATCAACAGAATTCACTGCTGAAATGTCATTTCCTATTGAAAACCCATCCATGACCCTCCTTCACTGCTCCCATAGCCTTTTCCTCCAAGTATGTACCTTCTTTTATATGGTTCCTTAGCAGACTACCCTTCTTCTTTGTACCATGCTTGCAATTTTATTTTTGTAATTATTTTTTTAAGGTCCCTCTTTTCTCTGTTAAGCTGTAAGCTCCAAGAAGGCAGGGGTTCTGTTTTGTTCACTGCTAAAATCCCAGGGCCTACCACATAGAATATTTATGGAATGAATGGATACTCACACAGCTAAGCAAATGATAATTAGAAACTGATTAAAAAAAAAAAACAAAACAAAACAAGAACACTTCTCTACACAGGTCCACGGGAGGTGGTTGGAGGCAGGGAACAGGAAAAAGAAAAAACAAAAAACTGATTTCAGGACTTCTGATCTAAACTTAGTACTTCTTTTCTTCTCATTGAGTGTACATGCATATTGCAAAGGTTAAGACATCTGATTAATATTACGTATTTTATCATGTGTGTATTCCTTAAATGGCTTTCAATAGTTTTCATGGTTCATAAATATCCTGTGTATAAAAACAGCTGAATTCATGCATCACAAGCTCATTAATACTCTTCCTTACCATCCCCATTTTTAAAGATGATCTCATTGTTCTGAAACAGTAACTCTGACATGATGTCTGGATTCTCCCAATTCAGCCACAGTGGCCTTTTTGCAGAGGACATAATTCGACACTCTTCAAGCCTTTAAAATAGTTAAAAACTTTACTAGGCACCTTTGCTTTATTATTATTTTACCCTCACATTTATTTTAAAATAGAGACACAATATAGCTTTTTGAAGTGGTACAAAGATTTAAAACTTTCTCAATTTTTATTTAGGCATTCATTTCTAAGGAGTATAAAAAATAAATACTAAAAGTTTTAAAAGTTATTATATGATTACATATGAATTTCCAACAAATAGATAGAGATATATCATTAGTTTTAAAGATACTACATTTTCATTTCTTATCCTATGATACCAAACATTCTGGCCACAGAAGGTTTTAAACTCTCTTATTTAAGTAGTAAAAACTCATTCTAAATAAAGGCAGTACTGAACTTGAGACAATTGACTACTCTTATTTTGAGGGTAGGAGAATGAGAGAGAGAAGCATAGAAAACTGAACATTCTAATTATAACAGACATTTTGACTTCTCTCAAGATTTTATCCAGAAAAGGTATTTATTTAAATGTATCAATGAACCCCCCCAGGAAGTACCTGAGATTTCCCAGTTGATGAGCAGGGTTTAGAGGAGATAGAAAACCCTGTAGAGCATCCATGAAATCTGGTCGCCTCATTTGCTCAACTAAAAACTTCATCTGTACCTGATTTTTTAAAAAAGCATATAGTAACAGTAAGAAACTGATTTCATAGAAGGTAAAACTGACTGCTAATTTCTCTTACACATGAGAACCCCATGCTGTACAGTCCTGAATCTACACCCTAGACCCCTGCCTTCTAATAAGGAGGGTTCCTACAACACGGAGCAGCAGCACTCAGGGACAGAGCAAGGCGGCAGCACGGTGCACCTTCCTGTACGAAGATGAAATCGGCCTGGGATAGTGGCAGGGCTTTTGGCAGTACAGCAGGGCTAGTCAACTGTGGCCTGCAGCTCAGCTGCCAATTTTTAAACTCAAGCTGTATTAGAATATAGCTACACCCATTCATTACATATTGGCTGCTTTTACACAATAGCAGAGTTGAATACTTAAGACAGAGACGACAAAGGCCTGCAAAGTCTAAAACAGTTACTATCCGGCCCTTTAAGAAAATTTGCTGATCTGTGTTCTAGAGGAAAAAATGAAGGAGATCATGTTATTTTTGCTTAATCATCTTACTTTTAGACTTTGAAGAAAACACATTCATACTCTTTTTGTTGGGTAGAAGTGGTCTAGAGAGGCTAAAATAAATGGTTGGGAAAGGAACTTGTAAAAACATTTGTTACCTGGAGTCTTGTGCTATACTCAGGTTTTAGTAAGTGGCTACAAAGCAATATCCTTTTTCATTCAATTCAAACCAGAGCCCAGACTGCTGAGCTATCACACAATAGTTGGCATTTTATTTTAGGAAACCTACACCTATTGAAAATGTAAAATGTGGTAGGGGTGGAAAAGCGGTTAGGAGCTAGGAATTCATAATAAATTAATTTTCATGCTGGAATTTAAATAATAAAGTTTTTTTTCTTCTTGTTATGTATAAATGAATGGTTAGAAAACTAGTAATCACTATCTAGATAGCTCTTGTTCATGTAAAGGCTTTTTTTTGAGACAGAGTTTCGCTCTTGTTGCCCAGGCTGGAGTGCAGTGGTGCAATCTCGGTTCACTGCAACCTCCACCTCCCAGGTTCAAGTGATTCTCCTGCTTCAGCCTCTCTAGGAGCTGGGATTACAGGCATGTGCTACCACGCCTGGCTAATTTTGTGTTTTTAGTAGAGATGGGGTTTCTCCATGTTGGGCAGGCTGGTCTTGAACTCCCAGCCTCAGGTGATCTGCCTGCCTTGGCCTCCCACAGTGCTGGGATTACAGGCGTGAGCCACTGTGCCCGGCCAAAGACATCTCTTTTTCTATAACTGGCAGCTCTAATGTTAGCACAGTGCTTCATGTATTTTATCACTCACTGTTAACGACCAAACACAAAACCACTCAAAGGAACTGCTCATGTTTCTCTGACTGTAATTCTAGTTCCCTATCAGAATCTCATTTAAGTCAATAATGACCTGAGTAATGAACTTCATGTTCCTAATTAATCCACTGTATCATAGCCAGTTTGTGATATAAAAACTCAGCTTAGAAGAAATGCTGGTCTCCAACCACCTGGTCTCCAACTTACAGTGGTTTGACTTAACGATTTTTCAACTTTATGATGGTGTAAAAGCAACATGCATTCAGTAGAAAGTATACTTCAATTCCGAACTTTTATCTCTTCCTGGACAAGTGATATGCAACACAGTGTTTTTCTGAGATGCTGGGTGGCAGCAGCGAGCCACAGCTCCCAGCCAGCCACATAATCACGTGGGTAAACAACCAGTACTCTACCCTGCACTGTGTGGCCAGCAGTTCTGGATATTGTGTTTTATATTTTTTGCATCCCATCATGTCTACAAAACACCCATTTGCCTTTAAGATATTTTCAACTTATGTTATCAGGATATAACTCTATCATAAGTTGAGGAACATCTGTCTTTACAAATGTATCTAAAAGGTAGTTTCTTTTTTCTTAGCTCAATTACAGTTGGGCATTGTAATAAATGCAATACATGCTGTTCTTCCAGGGAAGTCTAGTCCCTTCTTGACCATAAATTCCAGTATAAGAAAGAGTACAATTATTTTCTAACATCCTATATTTGAATTTATATATCACACTTCAATAAAACCAACTCACACACTGTATGACATTTACATCACTACAGTAACTTTCTTTTAAATTTTCTTTCCTTCAAGTACTAGCAATAGAGATGTTGGAAAAATTCATTCAGTACTGCTAATTTACATTCTCTGTCCTTTAAGGACTCAATAATAAATGATTTTTTTTTTCATTTCACTAGCGGTTAGGAACAAGCTTCCTTTTTAGTGTAAGTGGTGGTGAATTAGGATGTGGTGGATTGGATTGAATAAAGAATAGGGTGTAGTAAAAGGTCATAAACAAATTTACACTGGACTAGGCACAGTGGCTCATACCTGTTATCCCAGAACTTTGGGAGGCTGAGGCGGGTCGATCACTCGAGCCCAGGAGTTGGAGACCAGCCTGGGCAATGAGGCAAAACCCTGTATCTACTTAAAATACAAAAATTAGCTGGGAGTGGTGGCCTGCTCCTATAGTCCCAGCTACTCAGAAGGCTGAGGTGGGAGGGTGACTTGAACCCAGGAGGTTAAGGCTGCAGTGAGCCAAAACTGTGCCACTGCATTCCAGGCTGGGCAAAGAAGTGAGACCCTGCCTCAAAAAAAAAAGAAAGTGTACGTTGTATTTCCACTCCTTAGTTATACTAAGCTAGGCTGCAGATGACTAGAGTGTGTGATACAGTTACTGAGTGACTTGAAATCCATTTTAAACTTGGCAATGTAAAAATTAACTTCTTTCCACTCATTTTAAGGGTAAATGACGGCCGGGCGCGGTGGCTCAAGCCTGTAATCCCAGCACTTTGGGGGGCCAAGGCGGGTGGATCACAAGGTCAAGAGATCAAGACCATCCTGGTCAACATGGTGAAACCCCGTCTCTACTAAAACTACAAAAAATTAGCTGGGCATGGTGGCACGTGCCTGTAGTCCCAGCTACTCAGGAGGCTGAGGCAGGAGAATTGCCTGAACCCAGGAGGCGGAGGTTGCGGTGAGCCGAGATCACGCCATTGCACTCCAGCCTGGGTAACAAGAGTGAAACTCCGTCTCAAAAAAAAAAAAAAAAAAAAAAAAAAAAAAAAAAAAAGGGTAAATGACAGAATAAGGAAATAGCAACTTTAAATACTTAGGGACATGTATAAGAGAAAGGAAGGGAAAGTAAAGGGAGTTAACATTTACTGGGCACCTTGTATGTTCCAGGGATTGTGACAGGTCCTTGGCATATCTCATGTAATTTAATTCTTACAATGACCTTAGGAAGCAGGTATTATTCCCATTTTACAGACAAAGATGAGTCTCCAGAGCCCACATAACGTGTCTAACACTACACAGCTGAGAGGCCGTGAACTTGGGTCCAAATCCTAATCTGCTTGATTCCAGGTACCATGATCTACACAGACACTGGGCTTCTCCACAACTCTGTCCCACGGCAATGAAAAGAGACTAGCTATGAATAAAGAGTGACAAGCTAGAGTCACACACCTTTTGTGTTTCATCCTTCTTCTCCTGCTTGAGGATGTCAGTCAAGTTGATGAGCTTTTCCATCGCCTCGACTTGCCTATTCAGGTGCTTCAGATACATCCCACATGCACGACAATAGGACTCCAAGAGCAGGCCGAACCTCTGGCTAACTGTTTTATTGTGCATCTCAGATCTAAAAGAATTGTGCAACGTTTAAAAAAAAAAAAAAATATATATATATATATATATATATATAGTCTTAAATGAGTATACAAATAATCTTTGCTAAAAAATTTAAACACTCATTTTCGAAATCCGATAAATGTTACAATCATACTAATAATAAAATGATTCAAAACTTGTAATTTAGAAGCAAAACCATCATGAGTTTCAGGTAGTTCCCGAATATGTGATTTAATAAACATCTAGTTTTTAGGTTTATTTCAACAACTTTTCATTGACTAATCTCAGCATAAGATATAAAAACATGGAAAAAGGAAATTGGGCACAAAAATAATCAGATGAAGCGGGAAGGGGTGAAGCGGGAAGGGGCAAAGCGCTCAGTGGATGCTGTTTGACTTTTCTGACACACACGTCCATGCTTCCGGTTTTCAACTTAACTTCCAGGTTCCATTTAAAAATTTTAACACTTAAAATATCATATTAGATATAAATTTGTTTCTAAATTTATGAAAAATTATACAGTTTAAGACCTGTAACTTTTCACTACCAGATATATCACATTCTACATTTTTTATTCTTAATTAGTTTTTTTTGTAAGAACCATGGGAGTTTGACATTATTGTTCTGAATTTCAAGGTAAAAATTTTTTTCCTTTTTTTTTTTTGCAATATTTTAATCCACACACACAGTGTAAACTATGGCAATATTCATCTGGACCTAGGAAATTTTACTTAAGTAGAACAAAAATCTTTGAAAATATTTCAGCTCTCATTCATGATTAAAATTTAGTTTTGAATTTATTTACTTTTTAAATTTCTAAGAGCAAAAGTTGAAGCGAAGCTCATCACTGGTACAAAATACTTCTAGTAGGAAAACTCTTCCAGTCAAACAAAAACAAAAGTATGTAAGTAATACATATTTATAAATCTATTAAGAAAGCAAATAATAAGTACCTTAAGAACTTAATGGGGAAATAATCAGACTTACTTTAAATGCCAAAAGAAAAAGTGCCCAATCCTTTGATTAGTCAATGCTTTCTTCAGTAAAAACCTCACAAGCAAGTTATCCAAATATTGTTCATATTTTAGGACCTAGGTGATTTAAAAAAACAAAAAACCAATCAGGGTCAGTTTCTGTGTGGCTGATCTAAAGAAAATTTTTTCAGAAGGAAAGTGGATATTCCTGGTAATAACTTTTTTTTAAAGAATAAAACTAGTTGGTGCAGTAGGGTTTTTGGAAGTTGCCTGGATCTGGAATAAATTATTTTAGTTAAACGCTATTTACTATTTTACATTATTTTACCTGTACTAGCTGAATTAAATACTGAGAAAGTTTGTCATCTGTTAAATATTTTTCCAAGCACCGAACAGCAAAACCTCGGACCATAGGATCTGGGTAATTACAGTCCAGAAGTTCCATAGCCTGCTCAGGTTTGATCGGAGGCCAGTCTTTTACCAAGCAGTACATCTGTGTATGAGAAAGGCAGTAAATCACAGTAAAAACGCAAAGATAGTTGTCAATGAGCTGTCCAAAACACTGGCTTAACTTCTGATTTTAAAAATAGTTTAGATAAATAATCTTCTTAGAGTCTGCAGTTCTAATTTGTTTTATCTGTGGAAATAATGTTAAGGGTATTTTTTCTACACGACATTATTATTATGTCTATTTCATTTGTTTATGCAGACTTTCTGAGAAAACAATTTAAGTGACATACTGAATTTTTACAACCTGTTATCTAGTAATCTCAAACATATATTTACCTGGGCAACTTCATCTCTAGAATTCCATTTAACAGACAGAAGCAATTTGGGTAGAATTTCAGGTATAGTTACACAATAGTGTCTGTGTGGGAGAAACGAAACAAAATAAACATTCTTGTATGCTACTCAAAAGGTTTATACGTCTACTCAATATGCAATCTTTAAGAAGTTCCAAACTTTTACCATTACCATCCTTTTTAAAATTCAAAAGACATCAGTGTTTAACACTATAGTTGGAAATATATTTACATATATACTTAGGCAACAGTTATAATAGCAAAGAACACAAAAGGAAAAGAATGATTGTAAGTACTTAAATTTAGTTAATAGTTAAGAAAAATTATGAATATATGTTGTACCATTCTTTATATAGCTCATACTTTTCACCTACTTATGCAACATGAATGCATCACAGAGTCACCACTTTTACTGTTAACGGACAAAACTTAGGTCTTAATGGACTTTCTGAAGAAATGTACCACAGCTGCTTTATTTAAATATACCAGTATCACCAATAGCAGGATAATTTCTTCATAAATGAAAATAAGGCATTATACTATTACTTTGAAGGAACATAAGAAAAAAGAAAAATGAAAGAGAACCCCTACAAATTATAATACCTAGACCAACTAAATCACATCTAAATTGATCCAAAACTACTTGGGTATTTTAAATAATCCTAAAGAAAGTCCTATCAGGAATGCAGAGTAAGAAAAAGCATTTAATGCGCCAACTACCAATGTAGCATGATTTCTACAAATATCAACTTACAGCCATTGTTTTTTTAAAAGGCAATGTTTATAATTTAAAAATAATGTAAATTCTGGTTTATTTACTCTAATAGGTATGGTAAAAATGTAGCTCAGTTCTTTACTCTGCAATAAAGAAACAGAGAATCCCCATTTTAGCACTTACCGGTGGCTCCATAGAAAATCTTTCTCCTGCTCAGTGATTTCAGAGAGAGGATCCCGTGTACAAATTGCTCTGAGCTGTTCTTTGTCATTTTCCCTTAATTCATTGTCTCTCGCTAGCCTGTTACTCTGTAAAATAAAATAATATCTCATATAGTTTTCTCTGTCATATTTTTCCCCTCTGGATTCATGAGTAATTTACAAAAAAAGGAAACAAATTTTCAATAAACTTTACATTGCTAATTAACTGTTATAAGATAATTTATTCTCATGGTAAGACTTTATTTTCAGAGACAGGAAAGAATCAATTTAAGATATAATATTTGTGGAACAAATTCAGTAATTTATTTGGTTAATATTACACCAATCACAGAATTGTAACTGCTTAAGTTAGCCAGCAAGAAGGCCAGATTAGGACACTACAGGATGGTAGTGAACATACATTTTACTCTTCCTCCGGATGAGGATCTTGTTAACTGTGAATGTTTCTGATACAAGAGAGTAAGAAACACTAAAATAAAATGTAAACAATTTCATGTTCTTTGCCTGAACATTTCCTTATGATCACTGCAAGGCTTTGAAATTTAAAAAGTAAAAATCAGTAAGGAAAAAAGCATGAAGAAACACCCCCATTAAAACACTGTATCCTGAATATTAGAAAACTAAAACTAACATTTTAAAAAAATTCCAAGCAATGTATATTCTCTTCAAATATAGATATATTAACTGTGTACTGAATAATGAGTTCATATTGATGTATTATGTGAACAAATAAAACTCCCTTAGGGTGGGTTACAAATATTTCTAATGGCTAGAAATGAAAGCAGCCATCCATGTCACTTGGTTTGTTTCTATGCTGTCAATTTATTCAACAGCATGAAGAAATATCACTGGCACATATCTGTTCAACAAATATTTATTAAGTATGTACTATGTACCTTGTTTTGTTCTTGCTGTTGGGATTACAAAAGAGTAAAAGACCCTGCGCTAACAGAACCTCTGTTATAATGGGAAGTCAAATAAGCAAGTAAGAAAAATATTGGAAAATTGATATAATGTACTCTGGATGATGTAACAGAGAATGACTGAGAACATAATATTTGTGATTCAAGTAACATGAAAGAACCATCCACACTAAGATTAGGAAAGACTATTGCTGGTGGAGAAAACACTGCAAGCCTTCCTTCTCCCCATCCCACCCCAAAGAATTACTTTGCTATGAAGGAAGAAAGCCAGTGAGCCGGATGGGGAACAGATAAGAGAAAGAAGAAATGCAAGCTGAATTCAGACCATGTAAAACTTGCAGGCCAGGGTATAAAGTTGGGATTTTATTTTTATTGAAAACTATTTAAAGGATAAATACCATGACTTGATTTGTATTTCATAAAGATGATTATGGCTGCTCTGTGGAAGGAGGGAGACCAGCTAAGAGGTTATTGCAAAGGTCAAGGAAAGAGAAAATACATACTCAGTCCTCGATTTATCAGGAAAAGAAGTCACTACTGTTTATTTATTTTTGTTTACATTTTAAATGAAAAATAATTTCAGAAGAATAAAGTGATGGGGAAAACAATTTTATTAATCATTTTAATAAGAATTCAAATATTATAAAAATGAATTTTTATCCACATTTTCCTGGTCTTGAAGATAAAAATATCATTGTCAAACTAGAAACTACACTGTCAAAATGCAATACTTTTAAAAACTCTGACAGCTCTCATAAATGTTGAAGCCATCTTTTTTCCTCTATAACTGCAAAACATTTCTACTTTTATAGTTGTAAATACCAATTAGAATAATCAACTCAAAGAGTTATTTTATTTCTACATCATTTTTTTCCTTATAGTCACATCTGTATACACAGCTACCTTCAGCATTTGTTCATTTAAAAAGTGTATCAAGTAAATTTTCAAAGTAGATTTACAAGTTCAAGGAAATAAAAAAGAAAATTTTGATGCATATCATAAAAGATGAAAAAAATATTGTAAAACATGAGGTTGTTCAGGTTCTTTTCACAAAATATTGTGTGATGAAGTTATTCTGGTGGAATGCCTAACTGAATGTGAATACAAATTTCCTTTTTTCGTGAGAAATATATTCTTTACTCATCATTATCTTGAGTTTGAGAAGACTTAAGACAACTGAGAGACAGTGTAGGTACTGTCACCTGACGTTTCATTTATATAAGAAACTCCAGCACGAGTAGAGTTTGTAGTAGTGGTTCTCAACCAGGGTGACTTTGCCCCCTTGCCCTACCAGGAACCTTTGCTAATGCCTGCAGACTTTTGATGGCCATCACTCAGGAGGACGGCACCTCTGGCCTGCAGCAGGGTAGAGGTCAGAGATGCTAAACACCCTGGATTAAACACACAGGACGGCTCCTACCACAAAGAATTATTTGGTCCAAAATATCAACAGTGCTGAGGTTGGGAAACTCTGCTCTAGAGTGCTACTATCTATCCCTTTGCCTTCATATTATGATTTATCTAATGGCTTGTGAAATATCTTCCTCTGTCAGTTTTCATCTGTCATCATTCTGGGTGAAAAGTGAAAAATTCTGAATTCTCAAGTGTCCAAGGAAAGCCTGAAAAAAAAAACAACGAAAGAAACAAAAAATTACAAAGACAGTGTTTGCAGACTTCTACACTTCTGAAAAGATGATGCAGGGCACTGCGCAATGCTGTAAGAAAACTGGGGGACGGTGTGATAGTGATGATTTATTTCAGTATTTCACCACCCTTCTAGGTTCTTCCATCCTTCTTTTAGATTTTTATTCTTTTTTAGCATAGTTGGAAATAATGAATATGGATGAAATAATTTCTAGGATGATGAAATAGTAAAATATTTAAGATACAGAAAAACTAAGATCCCGTATTGTATCTTAGATTTACAGAAGTTTCTGATAGATACAAACTATAACTGAAAAAGAGAAGTTTTATCCCACTATAAAATAGCAAATTTCCTTTTTCTTTGAAATAAAAGTTTTTTAAAGAAAGAATACAGTCATCAAATATCAAACCTTACAAAGAGAACTGCTCAAAAAAGAAACTCGTATCTTTTAAATTATATATGCAAAAAAGATAATTCGGTTTACAAAAAATGTTGGTGAATGCCTCACTGAGAATGCAGCTATAAATCAATAAACTTCTTAAGTGCAATATATCAGGCTGCCCCTTGGTGCTGCCATTACTGTTACTGGGACAGGCATATTTTAGGCTTCTTGAACCAAAATTCATTGGCTGGATTACCTGTAGCCAACAAGGCCAAAGAAAAAGTAATATATTTGGAAACTGGGGTAAAAAAAACACCAATGAACACAGACATCTTGTCCTGGCATTGACACCTTTGCCTTTGAGAAATCAGGGAGAGTTAATGGTTCTTAAAACTAGTTATATTGTGATTCCAAAGCTATGGCCAAGATTAGACAAATAGATAAATATTTAAATTCTGGCTGGGCGCGGTGGCTCACACCTGTAATCCCAGCACTTTGGGAGGCCGAGGCGGGTGGATTACGAGGTCAAGAGATCGAGACCATCCTGGTCGACATGGTGAAACCCCGCCTCTACTAAAACTACAAAAAATCAGCTGGGCATGGTGGCGCATGCCTGTAGTCCCAGCTACTCAGGAGGCTGAGGCAGGAGAATTGCCTGAACCCAGGAGGCGGAGGTTGCAGTGAGCCAAGATCGCGCCATTGCACCCCAGCCTGGGTAACAAGAGCAAAACTCTGACTCAAAAAAAAAAAAAAAAAGATAAATATTTAAATTCCATCGTATATACACCCCTTCCTGGGGAACCTGGGCTAACATGGTGAAAGCCTGTTGTTTCCTCTGCTTCCAAGCTCAACTAACAACATACTTATGCAGACGTACCCTGTGTTATTGTGCTTTGCTTGATCATACTTCATACTGCATTTCTAACAAACGGAAGGTTTGTGGTGGCATCCCTATGTAAAGCACCATTTTTCCAAATGCATGGGCTCATTTTTTGTCTCTGTGTCACATTATGGTAATTGTTACAATATTTCAAACTTTTCATCATTAAACATTATGATGATCTGTGATCGAAGATCAGTGATCTCTGATGTTACTTTGATACATCTAGGCGAACCATGAGCCAATGATGATGGTGAACTCAATTATAAATGTTGTTAGTTCTGACTTCTCCACTGGCTACCTTTGCTCATCTTCCTCCCTCCCCTCAGGACTCCCTATTCCTCGAGACACAATTATAGTGAAATTAGGCTAATTAATAACCCTACAATGGCCATTAAGTGTTCAAGTGAAAGGAAGAATGCCTTTTCTCCTGGTTCAAATCAAAAACTAGAAATGATTAAGTGTAGTGAGAAAGGCATGTCAAAAGCCATATAGGCCAAAGGCTAGGCCTCTGGTGCCAAATAGCCAAGTTGTGAACGGAAAGGAAAAGTTCTTGAAGAAAATTAAAAGTGCTACTTTGGTGAACACAATGCAACTTCGGTGAACACAGTGCTACTTCGGTGAACATGGTGCTACTTCAGTGAACGAAGTGTAAGAAAACAAAACAGCCTTATTGCTGAAATGGAGAAAGTCTTAGTGGTCTAGATAGAAGATCAAACTAGCCACAACTTTTCCTTAAGTCAAAGCCGAATCCAGAGCAAGGCCATTACTCTTTAAATTCTATGAACACTGAGAGAGATAAAGAAGCTTCAAAAGAAAAGCTTTTTCTTTTTTTTGAAAACCAGCACAAAACAAGGATGCCCTCTCTCACCACTCCTATTCAACATAGCAATGGAAGTTCTGGCCAGGGCAATCAGGCAAGAGAAAGAAATAAATGGCACTCAATTAGGAAAAGAGGAAGTCAAATTACAGATGACATGATTATATATTTAGAAGACTCCATCATCTCAGCCCAAATCTTAAGCTGATAAGCTACTTCAGCAAAGTCTCAGGATACAAAACAAATGTGCAGAAAACACTAGCATTCCTATACACCAATAAGAGCCAAATCTCTAATGAACTCACATTCACAATTGCTACAAACAGAATAAAATACCTAGGAATACAACTAACAAGGGAGGTGAAGAGACCTCTTCAAGGAGAACTACAAACCACTGCTCAAGGAAATAAGAGAGGACACAAACAGATGGAAAAACATTCCATACTCATGGTTAGGAAGAATCAATATTATGAAAATGGCCATACTGCTCAAAGTAATTTATAAATTCAATGTTATACCCGCCAAGCTAACACTGACTTTCTTCACAAAATTGGAAAAAACTACTTTAAATTTCATATGGAACCAAAAAAGAGCCCACATAGCCAAGACAACACTAAGCAAAAAGAACAAAGCTGGAGGCATCATGCTACCTGACTTCAAACCATACTACAAGTCTACAGTAATCAAAACAGCATGGTACTGGCACCAAAACAGAGATACAGACCAATGGAACAGAATAGAGGCCCCAAAAATAACACCACACATCTACAACCATCTGATCTTCAACAAACCTGACAAAACCAAGCAATGGGGAAAGGACTCCCTATTTACTAACTGGTGTCAGGAAAACTGGCTAGCCATATGCAGAAAACTGAAACTGGACCCCTTCCTTACACCTTATATAAAAATTAACTCAAGATGGATTTAAGACTTAAGACCTAAAATCATAAAATCCCTAGAAGAAAATCTAGGGAATACCATTCGAGACATAGGCATGGACAGAGATGTCATGACTAAAACACCAAAAGCAATGCAACAAAAGCCAAAATAGACAAATAGGGTCTAATTAAACTAAAGAGCTTCTGCACAGCAAAAGAAACTATCATCAGAGTTTGAATCTAGCACAGGTTGGTTTAAGAGGTGTAAAAAAGGAGCTGTGAAGCAACAAGGGCTGGTATAAAAGCTGCTGCAAGTTATCCAGAAGATGTGGCCAAGATGATGATGAAGGTGGTACACGAAGCAACAGATTCTCAGTGTAAACAAAACATTCTTATGATGGGAGGAGACGCCATCTAGGACCTGCACAGCTAGAGAAGGGGAGTTAATGCCTGGCGTCAAAGCTTCAGGCTGACACTCTTGTTCAGGGCTAATGCAGCTGGTAAATGTAATGACTCCAAATTTGAAAGAAGGGTAAAATGCTATCAAATAGCACCATGCACTGCAGAGAAATCATTCATGAAAGGAAGTGTCAATCAATGTGGCAAACTTCATTGTTGTTTTATTTTAAGAAATTGCTGTAGCCTCTCTAACCTTCAGCAACCACCAGCTTGATGAGTCAGCAGCCATCAACACTGAGGCAAGACCCTCCACCAGCAAAAAAATTACAACTTGCTGAAGGCTTGGATGATCATTAGCATTCTTAGCAATATTTTAAAAGTGTGTACATTGTTGTGTTAGACATAAGGCTATCACACACTTTACAGATGACAGTATAATGTGAACGCAATTATTATATGCACTGGAAAACCAAAACATTTGTGACTCTTGATTGTGATTTTTACTTTAGTACAGTGGTCTAGAATCAAGCTCACAATACCTCAGACATCTGCCTGTACTTGAGTCTCAGCTTCAAGGTCACTATCTCAGAGAGGTCTTTCCCAAGCCCAATATACATATATTTACCTTTCCACACAAATCCTCAGTTAGTTATTCTTAGCTCACTATTGTTTTGTCCTTCCTGGCACTTACCATGATTTATACAGCTGACCCTTGGACAATACTGGGGACGGGGCACTGGTCTCCTGTACAACTGAAAATCCATGTATACATTTTGGCTCCCCAAAAACTTAACTACAAATGCCTACTGTTGACTGGAAGTCTTAACAGAAATATAAACAGTTAATTAACACTTACTTTGTATATGTACTATACACTATATTCTTAAAATAGAGTAAGACAGAGAAAAGAAAATCTTAAGAAAATCATAAGGAAGAGAAAATTCATTTATAGTACTGTACTGATACAGGACATTTATGTTGTCTTTTGACCAAGCATGATGGCTCCACACCTGTAATCCTAGTACTTTGGGAGGGTGGGAAGGGAAGATCACTTGAGCTCAGGAGTTTGAGACCAGTCCAGGCAACATAGTGAGATCCCATCTCTTATAAAAAAAAAAAAACAAGTTTATGTTGTCTGTTTACAGGATGAATTGTCTGTCTGAAATAAGGGAAACTGCAGGTGCAGACCTCAATATATGGTGCGTATCAAGCAATTCAACTTTTTCTGGTAGCATCATGACTTTTCTCTGCTTCTTGAGAGCACCTCCAGCATCATTAGAGGCATTCCGTCCAGGCCTCATAGTGTTATTCAGGGTTTACGGCATTGCACTAAACATGATGAAAAATATGCAAGAACTGTGAGAGATCACTTTTTACTGCAATACACAATTTACTGAAGTGATGAAGCGCTCATGTAGAGTTGATTAACATTACATAGTGTTTTTTTATTGTTGTTGTTTTGTTTTTGAGATAGAGTCTTGCTCTGTCGACCAGGCTGGAGTGCAATGGCATGATCTCGGCTCACTACAACCTCCGCCTCCCAGGTTCAAGCAATTCTCCTGCCTTAGCCTCCCAAGTAGCTGGGATTACGGGTGCATGCCACCACGCCCGGCTAATTTTTGTATTTTTAGTAGAGACGCGGTTTCACTATGTTGGCCAGGCTGGTCTCAAACTCCTGACCTCAGGTTATCCATCCACCTCGGCCTCTGAAAGTGCTGGGATTACAGGTGTGAGATACCACACCCAGCCTATATAGCATTTTAAGTGGATATCTGCAACATTCCAGCTTACCACAACAGCAAAGGAGGTGGCTATGAAATTATTACAGTAGTATAGCATGTACTACAGTTAATTTTATGCAGATATAATTTAATACTGCATCTTTATGTTTGTATTTCTCTTGACTACGACTGGTGGCACGTATGGTCTGTGTGTGTGTATGTTTTGATAAATTTTAACTTCTTATAATAGATTTGTGTATATTTTATGGTCGTAAATGATAAAATTGACTTGTATCTACATATATTTTATGGATTAATGACATAGCTAACTTTGATTTTTTTGATACTTCTAGGTTATGCAGTTTGTCTCTGAGTTTTTTCAAATTGTCACAAATCTCTAAAAAAAATTTCCAATATACTTATTGAAGAAAATCCACATATAAGTAGACCAGTTTAGTTCAGACCCATGTTGTTCAGGGGTCAACTGCAATCTTGTACTTCTGCTTTATCTGCTTCATGTCCACTTTCACCATTAGAGTACATACTCAATGAAGGTCGGTTTAGTTCACGATTTTATTACCTAGTGCCTTAGCCCACATTCAATAAACATTTGTTGAATGAAGGTAGGCTAGGGCTTTAAGCAGAGCTGCGGTAAAATTATCAGCATATAGAGAACTTAATTCTATTGCAATGCTGGTCCTAGAGCTCACAGTATCTATGCCAGTAAAATACATGGATCCTTTTCCATACAGAAAGTATGCACCTAAATCTACAGATTATGACTTATACTTAATAAACTCAGTGATCTGCCTTACCAGTCCTGCGTGGGAATAGCTAAATCCTGCTTCTCGGGATATAGACCAATTGGCATGCTCTTCAATCACTGACATGTCTGGAAACTTTACCACACTGCTGAACCAGTCAAACTCCAACTCTAAGCATGGAGTTTCCTAAGAGATGGAAGAAAAGCTATTATATATACACAGGAGAGAAGGCTTGACTGCCATAAAAATATCTAATTTATGACAATAAAAACCTTACTTTATTTGGATTTGATCCAGTAACACCAATAGGGTTCAGCAAATCTTCTAATCCATGAGGTACTGGCCAAAGATTCAAAGCCATTTTTCCAGACACTAGAGTGTCTGTGTAATCAAACAAGTTTATATTTCCCCATGCCAAAGGACAGTGTTCCTTAAAAAACAAAAGAAAAATATTCACTAGTCTAAATTACAAAACACATTTCAAAACACTTTTCTTCCCCAGAAAGGAAAATTCAACAATCATCTCTATAATAATGGAATATACCTAAAAAACAAAAAACAAACAAACAAAAAAACCACACTGATTTTTCAAAGTTTAAGCCCATTCTTTCCTTTATCCCATTTGAAATTACATGTATTTTCTTTAATTACAAATAGAAAACATGAACCAAAGCAAGCATGACAGATATTTATATACAATCCTGGTTATACAGTCACTTTGCATTTTGAAAAGTGGTATCAATATGAACTCAAAACATTCATCATAAATAAATTCCTGAAGCTCTCCCACAGTACTCTTCTATGATGCATTTATTAAACATTTAAAAATAGGTTTTATTAATATTTTCTCAAATATAAAATAATATTCATTTTGTGAAAAATTCAATCAGTGGTATAATCAGCAGGAGTTTTTAAAGGTAAACGTAATTGTTCCTTCGAAACACTTTACCTCTTTAGCACCCTTTCGGCCTTTAACGGAACAAATGGAAAGGCAAAGTCGAGCAGCACGAGGAAGATCAGGAATGTATATATCATAATTCAGCCATTCACTCCACCTATGTAAAATTTTAAAGAAAAATAATATATCAAAAAAGTCTTCATCTAAAGTACATAAATGACTCCTTCAAATCACCAAGAAAAAGATAAGCCAAATGAAAAACAGGCAAGAGATTGACTGAAGTAGGCATTTGATAAGATCATATTCAAATAGTTAATAAACATGAAAAGAGAGTCAGTCACACAGAAAATGCAAATTAAAATCTCATGGAGATATCACTAGACATAAGAATGGCTAACACTATAAAGACTAATGATGCCAAGGGGTGGTAAGCTTATGCAGTAACGGGAAATCGCATACACTAAGACTACGGGGGTATAATTTGTTACAACCAATTTAGAAAGCATAATCTACTAAAAGTAAGCATATGTATACCCTGTGACCCAGCTCCAATTCTAGGAATAAAACCACAGAAATGTATGCATTTGTTAAAAACAGAAGACATGGGTACTTACTTTGTGACTAAACTATATATACAATTATGATTTGTATACTTTTATGTTTCTGTGGTACATACTTCACTAAAAAAATTTATATATATTATAAATATACATAATATAAACATATTGCAAATAATATATATATTTATATATATTTATATAATTTTGCTCATAAAAAGTCAAATGGAAAAGGAAAACTAAACAAGGTAAAATGAGATTTTTCTATTATATTTACTTTTATACATAATATAATCTTATCCAAAAGGACCCACTAATCTAAATAAATCAGTATGCAAATAAAATGATGGATACATAAAGTATTTGAATTTAAGAATACTTTATAAAAGATAATAAAACTTCACATTCATAAGTGAAGAATAAAACATTGGTACAAAAGTGAACAAGATAAAAAATTATTCAAATTTTAATGATAAATTCCCTCAATTTACTGGGTGCTACATGTAAAATTATGTCTGTTTTTGGTGTACATAATTGTAAAGAACCACATAAAAGAAAGTTTTGTATTTAAAAAAAACATTATAACAATGGATAAAGAGTATGGGCTCAAAAATCAGACTAGAGTAGAAAAACTGATTTCCCCTTTTTCACTAAGTGTGTGACCCTTGCTTTGTCTTTTACCTCCTGTATGAAATGAGACTAATGATGGTACCTACTCTCACAAGGTTGATAACTGTCTCCTAAGATTAAATGAGATAACACAAGCAAAGGAATTAGAATCAGAATAGCAATTGGCCCATGATAAAAGCTCATATGTTAGACAGTAATTTTAAAAGCTTTTCAAATGTCTTCTTTATCACTCTGGTCTAATGTTGATTATAAATAAAATAACTCTTAATCAACAATGAAACTGTATAAAAATTCTATTTTTAATTAGCCAAACTGAGTAATAAACCTCATCAGTAAAATAGGTTCCACTTATTCTAGTATTGCTCAAGTATGGACAAAGATTTTTAAAATATGGTCTATTTATAGAAAGAAGACACATTCAAAATGGGGAAATTTGGCAAGAATTCTAAAGGTAAAAGAAACAACAAATGTTATTTTCATGTTAGAGAGAGGGTCTTGCTATGTGCCCAGGCTGACATGCAGTGGCTATTCACAGGCATGACTGCAGTGCACTACAGCTTTGAACTCCTGAGCTCTGGCCATCCTCTTGCCTCAGCTGTCCTTAGCTTCCTGAGTAGCTGGGACTTCAGGCGCATACTACTATGCCCAGCAATAAATGTAACTGTAGAAATATATAAAGAAAAATGTGGGATTTAGTAAGTCCACCATGATTAAAGAAAAATTAGGCTGGGCACAGTGGCTCACAGCTGTAATCCCAGCACTTTGGGAGGCTGAGGCCGGCGGACCACCTGAGGTCAGGAGTTCAAAACCAGCTTGGTCAACATGGCGACACCCCGTCTCTACTAACTAAGAATATAAAAATTAGCCAGGCGTGGTGGGGGGTGCCTATAATCCCAGCTATGCAGGAGGCTGAGGTGGAGGTTGCAGTGAGCTGAGCTCATGCCGTGCATTCCAGCTGGGTGACAGAGCAAGACTCCGTCTCAAGAAAACAAAAAACAAACAACAAAAAAAGAAAAATTAAAGATACATCTACTTAAATGTACCCAACTTTTTATTACTCCTAAATCTTTAGAACTGCTCATAAATTAATAAGAAGTGTTCTATATACTTTCTAAGAGAGCCATGTCCTATGAATCTACTTGTTCAGCCCTATGCTAACAAAATAAAGCACGCTTCTCTTTTCTTCTAAAGTCCATCCATCGTACAACACACACACAGACATGCATGTACACACACTCACTCAATTGAGTTCTTTATTTCTAGAAAATGGTTGTGTGTGTATAGTCCAAACTGATTCCAATTTTGGGAGATACTGGTAACATTTACAAAGAAATCATAAAGCATCTAAGTTATCTAGCATAAAGGGAGCACAGATTTGGAACAAATAATATCAGTAAGAATTTTAAAAAATCTTTTCTATCTTTGTAATAACTTCATATTCATTTATCTCTGATTTTTTTTTGTTTTGGTAAGCACGGAAAAGTTTTAAAAATTTACTTAAATTTTTATACTACTACCATAAATACTTCACCTTTTAGACTACAGAATGCTTACAAAAAGATAAATGTAGTCCTTTCTAAATAGCTGTTTTACTACAATTTCAACATTTTAATCATATTATTAAATGAATTTTCATCTTTTACTGTTTTTTTGAGTAAGGGTCTCACTCTGCCCCCAGACTGGAGTGCAGTAGCATGATCACGGCAGTCTCAACCTCCCTGGGTTCAGGTGATCCTCCCACCTCACCCTCCTGAGTAGCTGGAACTATAGGTACGTACCACCAAGCTGGGCTGATTTTTTGTATTTTTGGTAGAGACTGTATTTTGCTATAAAGCCCAGGGTGGTCTCGAACCCCTGGGCTCAAATGATCCATCTGCCTCTGTCTCCCAAAGTGTTGGGATTATAGGCGTGAGTCCTATGCCCGGCCTTTTACTTTTATAAAGATAGTTTAACTTTTGGTACTTCAAACAGCTAGGATAATTCTATCCACTATTATTTTGCGGTCTTTGCTTGGGGCATGTTGAACTCCTCGGATTAATGAGTTTATAGTTTTTACCAAATTTGGAAAAATTCTGGCCATTATTTCCTCAAATGTTGTTTTTTTTTCCTTCCTACAAGCACCCTACTAATCAGTGTGAGGCATACAGTATGAGTGAGTATAAACTCTTGTTTTAGCAAGAATTTTAAAAGATCCTGAAGTTGTTTATTACAAGCTCATTTCTGACCTGGATGATACACTTTCTGACCTACAATGGTTTAGGTAGGCTGAGGAACTTTCTTCTGTGGGGCCGACAAGGCTATCATCTCTGAACTTTACCTAGGCTCTGTGAGGGTGGCCATCTTTAGCAACAAGACCAGAACTACATCTTAATCTGGAAGTCAGTCTAAATTCATTATGAGATTTATGTCTGAAGGAGTCACTAGTTAGCTCTACTGCTATTTTATTATAAAGTCCATTAACAATTTGAGTTCTCTTGCAACATTACTGCTACTACTTTCAGGGGTACTCATTCCCAAATGATAGGGAGAAGCAAAGAAATGACAGGATAGTAAACTACTGGATTATAATACTTTTTATTTCTTTATCACATCCAGGCAGTAATAATTTAAAATGTTCCCGATAACTCCCTCTCCCCCTAAGAAATTAATTTGCTCCCAAAGATCCTTTATTTGAATGCCATAAATATCTGTTCTCGGTAGTGATTTGAGACTGCCTCAGAGTAGTGTGGTTATAGAGTTGCTGGCCATAAATGATGATGGAGATAGGAAAAGAATAAAATGCTAGCTTTTAAATCTAATGTGGGGTATCATTAGCATAAAATTGTAACCATACTTTGTTCTCTCTTTGATACAATGAAAAGAGACAATCAGAAACTATTCTGATAAAACTTTAGACAGTATCAATAAAATAATCCTGTGACTGATAATCACTTGACAGAAAGTCTTGCTGGTTTATATTCACATTTCTGGTAATTTATTAATATATAGCTTGTATAAAACTAATGATGTAAAATATACTTTTTTTTTTTTTTAAGAGATCAGGTCTCACTTTGTCACTCAGGTGGAATGCAGTGGCACAACCACAGCTGACTGCAGCCTCGAACTGCCAGGTTCAAGCAATTCTCCTGCCACAGCCTCCCTAATGGCTGGGACTACAGGCACGCATGTGTCACTGTGCCTAGCTAATTTTTAAGAAAAACTTTTTGTAGAGATGGGGTCTTGCTTTGTTGCCCAGGCTAGGTCTTAAAAAATATACAATTTTTTATTGATCACACTGCTAAACACTAATATAACCTTTGGAAATATAGATCTCTGTACTTCCTTACCTGGGATTGGAACAAGGTACTCTCTGAGTGTTCACATTGTCACATAAGGGTTCTCCTCCATGGTAGATACCTGTTCGAACATAGATCTAAAAGAAAAAAGTATGTATATACAAACGTATACCCTCATACATAAACATACACACACACTAGATAGAACCAAATATGAAACCATGGAATTTTTGTTCAGATATAGCTTGTTCTCCTTTTCTTCACATATATAATAAGTTAATAGTGATGTAGAGCCTTCACCAAAATTAGTTGCTGCCTTCATCCACTAATAATGGAAACATAAATATAGGCCCACTATCCCTTTAAGGCAGGTATGTAATTCAGAGTTTTCCCATATTTTAGAAAGCTAAATTGGTACACATACTAAATTTTACTTAAAACCCTTAGCTAGTGAAGCAGTATCTCAAAAAGGCATTAATATTTCTGTAGTAAGACACATGAATATTTATACTAAGTGGGGTTAATAAAGATTATAAAAAGTCTCACTTAAGGTTGGCTCAGGTCTTTCTGCCAAATGAACTCTGTAAAACTTTTTATTTTAAGAGCTAGAATTATGAATATTAGAATTATTGACAAAGGACTATGAGCTGTATAATAGCTAAGGAAGATGGAAGCTCAAGTAAAATTCATGATATATTTTTACATTTGGAGATTTGAGTGTTCCCTAACCATCTGAAAACATACTGTAGGCCAACAGATTAGTGTATAGTTCAAGAAAAAAGTTATATAATTTATATAAAATAATAAGCATCAGCATTTGACTTTACCTTATCAATGTCTCGAATATTTACATTCACATAGGTTGCACAAAGAATTTTTATTCTGAGTGCACTATTTATAACCCAAAGGGATTTTGTAGATGTCTCTCCATTCATATATGGTGTAGCTGTGGAAATGCGTCTGGAATAAGATGGCATTGTAAAACAGTCCATTGGCAGTTGAGAATAAAGGCTTTCTTTAGCCATCAACATCAAATTGGGCATCCTCCCAAGCATTATACAGCTTCTTATATACTGTAAGAGATTAAGGGGGGGGCATTTCCTGTAAGATTTTTCATTTTAGAAGTAACATGTATTAGGAGAATTTACATATTAATCTGCAAAGGTGATAAAAAATTAAACATTATGGACCACATTTATTAGTAGTTGCTACAACATTTAAAATACTAACATTTAGGATTTAGGCTGAAGCACGAGATCAACCAAAAACTTCTGAATATAAACTGCATGAAAGAAAAAATCAAGGTCAACTTTTCACAGTATAGTTCTACCCTTAACTAAAACAAACAAACAAAAGGATCACAGGATACTCATTACAAAAACACTGTATTTGGTAACAGAAAAGCGGCCTCACGAAGGACGCCTCTGTCATTCAATCTACTAACTCGTACTGATGTCCCGTCCAAAGGCTGCTGCTATTCACTTGCTTTTTTGTCCAACATTTCTTGAGAAACTTTAGTTTTGTCAAAATTAAAACAAAAAACCACAAATAGAGGAGACCAATAACATTATGGATATATATTTACAAAAAATATTAAAATACACTGGTCTGAATTTTGAAATAGAAGTTAGGATAGAGTTTTTTTTATTTTTTATTTTTAGACAGAGTCTTGCTCTGTTTCAGGCTGGAGTACAGTGGTGTGATCTCGGCTCACTGCAACCTCTACCTCCTGGTTCAAGTGATTCTCCTGCCTTAGCCTCCCGAGTAGCTAGACTACAGCATGTACTGCCACGCCCGGCTAAGTTTTGTATTTTTAGAAGAGAAGGGGTTTCACCGTGTTGGCCAAGCTGGTTTTGAACTCCTGGCCTCGGCATCCCAAAGTGCTGGGATTACAGGCCTGAGCCATCATGCTTGGCCGAGATTTTTAATATAAATGTTACTACATACATATTATTTTCTTACCCATAAGCCCCACTAGACAATAAGCAACATGAAGGCCAGGACCAGGTTTTATTTGGCATTGTAAATTAGTACTCGACATATGCTTGGCATAAACGTAGTTGCTTCTTATAGGTATTTAATAAACAGAAAAAGAGAGCAGGCAAGTACCAATAGCATATCTTAACAGTAGGTCACGGGTTTTTTGAAATATCTATTTTAATTCCATTCCAGGGTCGTTGGTTGGCGGGGATAAAAGTCATGAAATAGGCTGGGCGCAATGGCTCATGCCTGTAATACCAGCACTGTGGGAGGCTGAGGTGGGAGGATCATTTGAGTCCAGAATTTGAGACCAGCCTGGGCAATACAGTGAGACTTTGTCTCAAAACAAAAAAAAAAAAAAAAATTAGCTGGGCATAGTGAAACATGCATGTGGTCCCAGCCACGTAGGAGGCTGAGGTGGGATGACTGCTTGAGCCTAGGAGGTTGATGCCACAGTGAGCCATGATCAGGCCACTGCATTCCAGCCTGAGAGACAGAGCAAGACCCTGTCTCAAAAGACAAACACCACCACCAAGAAACCCCATGAAATACCTACAATTGGGAGCTAGAGTATCTGCCAACATTTTCAGCCTCTCAATGAATTAATTACAGAATTAAAAGAATAAACTTACAAATGCTATTTACTAATATTACTTATCAAAAAGCATACCCTAAAAATACAATACTCATCCTCAATGTGATTATTTTTTAAATTAAAAATTAGTATTTTGAAACTCGTTACTCACCTTATACTGACTCAGAGGATATTTTTCTAGGAAGTATTCATCACATCCACACACTTTTAAAATATACTTGCCCTGATATTCTAAAACACAGAGTTTTAGTTGTTCAGAGGATAGCAACATACTTCGAGTTTTTTTCCTGATTGCTTCAGCAATTACTTGTTCTGGCACACAGTCATGGTTGATTTTCAGAGTATATTTCTGCTTGTCATTATTTGGAGAAACTATTACCCAAATCACCACTATTATTTGCCCTATAACAGGAAAATATTATTAGATGCAATCACCATATCTACTTCATTTTTCAAAGAGAGAAATTTCAACATGTGCACTATCATCACCCTACCCATATCAGAAATGCTTTCTAATCAGCCTAATTAAATCTAGGTAAATATCAGATAGAAACAGAAAATGTTTGTATCTGAGCAGGCTCCCAGACCATTCCCAAATCTCACAAGACTGTGGTAAGTGGGTCGTAAGTATCTGAGACCCAGCTAATTTCCATTCTAAACTGCATGACATACTTCACGGGTACCAGCCCTATGAACAGTGATTCATGACAGTATCAAAGATTCAACAGTGCCTAGGGTGAAAGAGTTATTGTAACTATGGGAAGTAAAGAAAGAACCAATGGAGGCTTAAAGATGTTGAATTAGAATGACAGAAAATGTGAGGGAGAAAAGGTAGGAAAATGAAGAAGGGAGAGGATATGGATTATCTACTTTTCTCCTTTTAAGATAATTAAGCCAGAAGGCCAAAAAAAAAAAAAAAAAGGAAAAGAGAAAGATGGAGAAAATAGGAAGACTGAAACTATTTAGAGAGGCTTGGGTGTTCACAGTACATATCTTTCAGCTTATCTATATGTTGAACATTTTTCACAAAAAATATTGGGGAAAATGAAAAGAGCATTTCACTTAGAAAAGTATGCTATAATAGCAAAGAATTTTGAAAGATCTTATGTTGCCTTAAACTACTTTGAAAAATATGGATAAAATTGCAATAAGATATCTTATTCTACTAACAGAATTTTAAATTTAATAGTGTGTGTGAGTTAACTCAAATTGATACTTTTCACTTTGTTATCTTGAAAATACATTTATCTGATACAATTACATGTATTTGGAATACAATATCATTTACATAGTTTCTTGTTCACTTAATTCTAGAAACTGATATATTAAATGTCAAAAATCTACCTACATATTATCACTCATGATCAGAATTAATTACTGCATTTAATAGTTAAGAAAATTACTTATTTTTTTCTGGTATATTTATGACATATAATAAGAATGTATAAAGTTTTTCAAAAGTTTGATAAAATGTTTCTATTTATACTTGTTTTTATTTATGAAAAGATAATCAGCTCTAATTCTAATCCTAAAAAACAGTAAATTTGAAACTTATAGTGCTTCTGTTTTACAGACAATTTACCAAGAAATCAGTACCATATTCTCACAAAAATTCAATAAATAAATATTGATGGTACACAATTTGTATTTAGCATTCAACTATATCTTGTCAGTATAAGCAGTCCCTGCCTTCAAGAAGCTTACTATCTAGCTGGAAAAAAAAAAAGACTATACAAAAATATCGGTACAGGGAGAAGACTGCACGATAGTGATGATTAGAGTAGATTGGTCATTTTCTTACCTTTATCTAATTTATTATATATGTGCTTTGGCAATTCTGGTGAAGATTCTACATTTGGAGGATAGACATACATTGCTCTACTATGAGGTGAATTGAGATCCCTAAGATCCACCGCTTCTTTACAAACATTCAGAATATTTCTTCGGAAGTCCTGTACTTCTGGATCTTTAACCATATCAAATTCACACACTGGCATGCCGATAGCAAACCCTTTAATAAAATTACATAAAGAATATAACATTCTATTACATACACCATATGAACACGTTTCTCACAAATAGGGAACTCTGTAGATTTGGAAGATCACAATAGAGTAAAAAAAGTTCCTCTAGCTGAAAAAATTTTTTGATGAATGCATATATATTAAGAGTTGACAAAGTACCAAATATTTTTAATACAAAAGATAATATATTCATCAATTTAGAGCAAAGGCAGCAAACATTATTCCCATCATTTAAAAAATAACAATAAAATTGAGATATAACCAATCTAAGTCACTCCACAAATGATCTTTCTTAAATAAGACCTTATGGAATAATAACAAGGTGTTAAAAGTAGTTCCACAGTTTGATAGTAAAACATACTTTAGATTTAGAATGATTTTTATTTAGAAAGCTATTTAAGATTACAAAAGTATTGGTTTAGACAGAAATATTTTAGTAAGAGACAATGGTTAAGCATCATAGTTATTTGCATTTTAGAATAGGATATTGTATCATACCAATTTCTCGATTGAGGATCTTTTCTTCACGGTTGCCTACAGGTTCAATTACTTTTAAAAAGGGTTGAAAAAGCCGAAGGTCACAAAGTCGTCTTGTTTCATCAAAAAATTCTTCCCTTTCTGCTTCTTGGGTAACACTTACGAAAATGTAAGAAGATTCATCTTGAAGAAGTTGATGGAGGGGGTATTTTCTTGCTTCTTTAAAGAGTTCATGCTTTATAGTTACTAGTGTAGCCTCACGGAGGCATTCTAAAGTCACTATCATTCCATTTGGTAGTAAACATTCTACGAGGATTCTTGGGGGCATCAAGTGGATACCCCACAGTTCGCCTGATGATGGTCGTGGAGGCATTGTTCTGATTCTTTGCAAATTTTACATATAAAACTATTTTAAGGAATTAGATGGATGGTTGTCCCAAAGCAGAAACCTAAACCAAAGAAGGAAAACATATGTTAAAGGAGACACAACTACAGAATAATACATTGCTAACATTGCTAAAATGTAAAAAGTCATTTTCTATAGTGTGACTCGATTAAGCTAAGTAGTAATAATTCATCTTAAATATTTTAATCGAGGCTGTTGCTCTAAATTAGGCTATAAAGAATTTATTTCAGCAGAGAGTAGAAAACCCACTTGTATTTAATTAAATAAAGTCATTTAAGAAAACATTATATTTGAGTGGATTTCCTAAGTCAGGTTTCATCAAGGCAGAGATGAGGCTATGGAAAGAATGAAAAGCAAGTTGCAATTCAACCCGAAATTCCCGTTGCATGTCACCTTTATCATTCTCTTCTATCTTATGGAACACAGAACTTGGGCCAGAAAGAATCCTTTAGACATGGGTCCACTGCTCCTATGTTAAGTAAAACCATGTCTACAGAAGTCAAATCCTTTTCCTTTTTCACTGCCTGTCCTCGACCTGTAATAATGAGAAATTATATGGCTTAGTCTTTTTTTCTTTCTTAAATCAATCTTTGTAATTTCCCTTTTGCTTTTTGTGTTGATTCTTATCTAGGTGGCATCTTAGACATTCTGTTCTTAAAGTGTGATTTAGGTACATATTCACAATATTATAAAGTGTTATCAATGATTTTTCCTTGAAGTATGATGATGAATTTGTAATGATCTATCTACTTTCTCAAATAACCTAGTCCTAATACTTCTGATGGAAATAAATCTACCTATAAATAAGATTCATGACTCTCTGTTAGTGCAATGCTCCAACCAGTTTGTAATATTTTAAAAACTATTACATGTTCTTATGAGTTGAAAGCCCTTAATTTTTTTAGACATCAACGATCTTGGGGGTTCTTTTAGAAGATACTATCAAAATCCATAAAACACAAGTTTACTTATTGCTGTTTATAACTGTATTTTCTTTTATTCAGTGAGCAAATCTGTAAGAGTATATCAAAAGGCAAAATGAGAGATACCAAATAAGAAAAAAATGAAAGTTAAACTAGAGAAATGAATCAAGAAGGTCCAGCTAACCTACCACACTTGCGTAGTCTATCAGGTATTGCAGGTAACAGCTATAAACGACACAGTTTGCTTATTCACTGAAAGCGCATTGGTGCTGTCCCCAGGACCCTGTTAGGTGTGGGAATCTAATGATGAATAAGATAGACATGGCCCTTGCCTTCACAAGACAAAGCAAATAATATGAAGATTATGTGTACGCTGTGTGTGGGGTAATTAAATCCACAGTTACAAAACAGAATACATGCCACCATGGACTACAAAAGCACCTAGTGTGGGGTCATCGAGGTTGGGGTGGGAAGGTTTCCCATAGTAGGTAACACACACTGAATCCTTTACAGATGAGCAACAGTTGAACAAACACAAGCAGAGGGGAGGAAACCAGCCGTCCCTGACTCCTCTCTCTGTCTCTCACACACCAATCAACATCTGACCCATCAACAAGCTTGGTTAATTCTCTTTCCATTCTGTCGACATTCCATCTCTACCATGCTTAGTACCCTGGATGAGGCCATCACTATGTCTTGTCCAGACCACTACAAAGGCCTGAATGGTCTCCCTGAATCTATGCCTGCCCCCTTTAATCCACCTCCACCTCATACCCCGTGTGACTTAAAGAGAGCAATAGGGCCTAACTGATTAGATGTTTATGTTGTACCACTTCTTGGTTACAAACAAATAATTATGTAGGCTTCAGAGTTGCAACAGATGAAGGATGTGAAGAGTAGGAATAGCAGAAATTTTCAGCCTTTTCCAACCCATGGATATACAGAAATTAACTGGAAACAGTGAAGAATATAAGAAAATTATGTTTGATAGTTGAAACTATTTTTCTTCAAACTTAGAGATCCACTGAAATGATAGAATTTAAAATAATTGTCTTATTTCCTATATGTAAAAAAAATTCATTGGCTAGTAAAAAGAACAGA
Source organism: Sapajus apella (assembly GCF_009761245.1). Lineage (NCBI taxonomy): Eukaryota > Metazoa > Chordata > Mammalia > Primates > Cebidae > Sapajus > Sapajus apella. Next base: position 21,884,326 of record NW_022436978.1, read on the forward strand.
TGGATCAATCTGTGTGAACGATTATAGAAGTGACTTAAGTTTTTTAAAACATACAAAAAATTTGAAGAATGCAAGGGAAAACGCCAAATGACTACTTTTAAATGATGACATGCTGCATAAAAAAGTTCAAATGAAAACAAAACCAAAACCACAAACCACACAAAAACAGCAGCTGTGTTTATGACTTCTCTGCTGAATGGCACTGACAGGTCAGTTGTGCAGCTATGGGAGCAACCACTTTATGTAATAAATAACCCACAGGGAACCTCATTTGTTCCCTAAGTATTCCCAAGAAAGAAGCCTAGTTAGTACAGCAGACAGATCACTGGTTTTATTCCTTATTTTACATTTATGGGTAATTAACTATGAAATACTCAAGACACACCCTTTTCATTAAGAGAATAAATGTGATTATGGTAAGAAAACCCTTGTTGATCCTGGAAGGCAGGCACTGGTTGACATTCTGTAGACAGAATGACAGCTTTCTTATTTGTCAGATGGTTATTTGTCTTCTCATGCCAGGCCTTATTCTGTACAAACTATTACCCCAGGGTTCAAATAAAGAGAAGTGTAGAATGGCAAATGAAACTAACATTTGCTTTTTTAGTATGCACAATGTACTTGGGTGGGCAGTAACTCTTTTGAGGTAGATATTATCATTTTACATGAGAAAACTGTAGATCAGAAGTGAAGTCACTTGCCTCCAATAAATGGATTTTGAATCCACCAGGTCTGGATGATCTTAAAGCCCACACTATAACCATGCTGTTATTTGGGTTTCAGTTATGGCCATGCAATATTTACTGGTAGTGAATAAGAGAATGAGCTCTAATTTGAATCTACACTAGATTCAAGTTTCGGCTCCCTTAGTCAATGGTTGTATGGCCTTGGGCAGTTTAGTTCATGTCACTGAACTTCATTTTTCCTTCATTTGTTAAATTGGGATAATAATGGCATCTACTTCATTGTATTGTTGTAAAGATTGGATGAGGTGATATATGAAAAATACCTAAGCATAGAGATCAGCACACAGTAAGCACTTAATAAATGTCAAACATTAGCAATGAACTTGTAAAGTATTACCAACATGTTCTTTTCAAGCTTATTGGGAATTATACAGTGCTGGCACCAGGTAGGGTAGAAAAGGTTTTTGTTTTTTTCACTGAGAAGGCAAGTAAGGAGCGTCACAAAGTTCTATTTCAAGTGCTGATAGCTGAAGGCAGCAAGGCCCGCACACAATCCCGGAAGAGCATGGAGGGGACTCAGATGCTGGCGCGGTGCTTTCCCAGCAGCTTCCAGTTCCCCAGATTCCTACTTAAATGTTACCGCTATCTCCAGCTGAGGTGTCAGGAATCCCTTCTTATCTCTCTCCACTCGTTTTTTTGTTTTGTTAAGTACCTGCTTAACGTCAGGTTCTAGGCTAAGTATGGCACAAAAACAAAGGTAAGAAAGATGCCTTTCCTTCTGCTGTTAGGGGACTCATAGTTCACTGGGGAAACAACCTTAACAATGTGATAACTGTTGCAAGACAGAACATGAACAATGGAAAAGGCTGAGATTAGGGAAGGTTTCAGTAGAATATTACAGATTAAAAATTTCAGAGAGGGTAAGATCTGAATGTAAGACGGCCTATAGGAAGGTGTTCTAGATTGCCACAAGAGTGTCAGACCATGAAAGAATGCGGCCTGTTCCTAGCAATACAAGCTGTTTTTATTACTTGAGTCTAAAGTGCATGGGAATAGGTAGAGTATGTAACAAAGAAGGAGAGGTGAAAGGCAGGTAGGGGCCAGATGTAAAACCATGCTACAGTTTGAATTCTGAATTTTATGTTGTACACCACCAGTAAAAAGGAGATGCTGGGCTGGGGGCTGTGGCTCACACCTGTAATCCCAGCACTTTGTGAGGCTGAGGCTATAGGACTGTTTGAGCTGAGGAGTTTGAAATCAGCCTGGGCTCAAGACCTCATCTCTACAAAACAAACAAACAAATTAGCCAGGTATGGTGGCACATGCCTATCGTCCCAGGTACTCAGGAGGCTGAGGTGGGAGGGTCATTTTAGCCTGGGAGGTCAAGTCTGCAGCAAGCTGTGATGGTGCCACTGCACTCCAGCCTGGGCGACAGAGGAAGACCCTGTCTCAAACAAACAAACAAACAACAACAAAAAACAAATGTCTCTGAAGTATTTTGAGCTAAAGATGACATGATGCTTTTAAAATGATTTTTTTAATTCTCTCAGATTTCTTTAAAAATTGTTTTTCAAAGGTAGGTTATAATCAAATAAACATTAAAGTATAAAATTACATATTCTCAATTGTCTAGAGAAAAATCCCTAAAATTAAGGAATCAGAATATATGAAATTTTAAATAAAAATGCCTTTAAACTACAGAAAAACTTAAATACTGATAAAGAAGATGAAATTATTAAATTTAAAGCAATAGAGGGGATAAACCACTGTAAAATTATGAAATACTAATGTAGTTGAGAGGTTTGAGGTCACAGAATTAAAAACGTATTTACTAAAAATAAAACATTTTAAGGGTCAAGGAACCACTCTTTTGGGGTTTTGAGTTCAGAATGCCAGGACTAAAGACGCATATGCAAACTGACGAATAAATCACTGCTATCCGGAACTCAGTAAATAAACTGTTTTCACTTATCCTCATTTTCTATATATTGAAATAAGTTATTTCAATTTGAGGACTGCTCAAAATAGAGCAGTCCTATTTTCTTAGAAGAGTGTGTGTGTGCATGTGCACAATTCACAATTTACTTTTTTAATGAATTACAGTCTCATTATAAGCACCAATTACTGTGCTATATTAAAACATAAATAGCAAGCTCTTCAGGATTACTGAGAAATTTGGTGGAGACTTCGAGGTACATTTCTGACCCTAAAGCCAACAACCACAGGATGCTGAATGCTTCCCATTTCCTTGTTTTCTAGCAGTCAATGGTCACTTCTCAGTGAAGGCCAACCCGCCTGATGATAGTGGCATCTCCTCTTGTAGTCAGAGTTGACACGTGACCACCATTTTACAAACTATAAACTAAAGACCAACAGACTAATAGGTAATATGAAAGGCTCTGCTGTATGACCTTAGGAGCAAAAAATATGTGACCATAGATGCCTAGATAACCAGAGATTTCTGTTTACTTCTTTCATCTGATGTTAAAATTACTGTTAAAAGTTAGTGTGTCTAGGAAGAAAGTACTTAAAATCTTTCGGTTCTCAGAAGGTCTGAACCTGCGTTAACTTGTTGGTAAGGACAGGGTCTGCATTAGCGGTCCAGTTGGGTAGACAGTACTGCCCAGCAGAAGTAATGACCTTTTAAGGACAACACAAGTAGCAGAAATGAAGCATAAAAAATAGTATCAGATTCTCCATTGTCATCTGACTGTTATATTGGAAAACTTCTTAATTCATCAGGCAATTCACTATTTTGAACACTTGATGTGTACTCTTTCAGAACAAGAAGACAATGACATCTTGACAACCTGTTTTTTTTTTTTTTTTTTTTTTTTTTGGGATGGAGTTTTGCTCTTTTTTCCCAGGCTGGAGTGCAATGGCGCGATCTCGGCTCACTGCAACCTCTGCCTCCTGGGTTCAGGCAATTCTCCTGCCTCAGCCTCCTGAGTAGCTGGGATTACAGGCATGAGCCACCATGCCCAGCTAATTTTTTGTATTTTTAGTAGAGACGGGGTTTCACCATGTTGACCAGGATGGTCTCGATCTCTTGACCTCGTGATCCACCCGCCTCAGCCTCCCAAAGTGCTGGGATTACAGGCTTGAGCCACCGCTCCCGGCCCGACAACCTGTTTTTTTAATCTCTAAATTGAAAGCTTTTCTCTAGATTAGAACTCTATTTCTAGATTTCATTACTAAGGCAAGGGTGGTCAAATTATGACCCACTGGCCTAACCTAACTCACCACTTGCTTTTGTAAATAAAGTTTTATTGGAACACAGCTAACAAACTGTGTTTACATAATGTCAACAATACTTTGCACTGCAACAATAGAGTTGATGCTACAGAGACCATAGGGCATGCAAAGCCTAAAATATTACTATCTGGCATTTTGCAGAAAAAAAGTTTGCTGATCCCTGTAATGTATTAGAATTACCTGGTATCAACTGGGTAAGTACCAAGTCCTGCCTCTGCAAACCACAGTCCTACAGTGTCAATCTAAGTTCTTTAAGCCAGTAAAGCTAAAATCTTGAAACAGGAAAGTATCTCACAGAGATTTAAGCGGGCACTTTCATTGCTGGGAGCTTACTACCTGACAGGAAACGTTTTGTGGGCTAATTCCGAAGTTATCCCTAAACATTCCTACTCCTAAATTATCTTGTTCATTTCCTCAGTTTCGCTTTCTCTATTTCATCACATACTTGAAAGCTATCAGAATTTCCCCGGGTCTTTTTCCACCAATTCCTGCAACCATACTTCAAGCAAGATAGTTTACCATCTCATTTTTGCCCTCACTGGATATGCCCTTTTGCTAATATTCATCTGAAAATACGGCAACAAAAATCTAGTACAATATTTTGGAGTCAATATTTCCAAGGCAGAGTACAGAAAACTACTACTTGACTATGGATTACCAGTCTCTATAAATAGAGCCTAAGGCGTTTTCTGGCTTAATTACTTTAAAATACGCAAATGTATATTTTATATATTTTAATTCAGGTTTCAATTTCAAAAGCGTATTATGCTTAAAATACTTAATGTTTTTAGGCTGGGTGTCGTGGCTCACACCTGTAATCCCAGCACTTTGGGAGGCTGAGGGGAGGCAGATCACCTGAGGTCAGGAGATGGAGATCAGCTTGGCCAACATGATGAAACCCCATATCTACTAAAAATACAAAAACTAGCCGGATGTGGTGGCGGGTGCTTGTAATCCCAGCTACTTGGGAGGCTGAGGCAGGAGAATGACTTGACCCTGAGAGGCAGAGGTTGCAGTGAGCCGAGGCCACGCGATTGTACACCAGCCCAGGCAATAAGAGCGAAACTCTGTCTTAAAAAAAAATAAATTAAAAAAAATACATTTTAAAAACATCAATACTATATCTGCATTTAAAAGTCATTAAAAATAAGAAAGTTATTTGGAAGCACAACTCAGCAAGTTTAACGGATAGATCTCTTACGGGCACACCTGGCAGCCCAGTCAGTACAAACAGCCACAATGTGCTAAACTAAGCAGCTTGTATTTTCTAGTTATCTATGTTCCACGAACATAGAAGCTGCTTAAATGTTTGCTGCATGACCAACCGCTTGTAAAACAAGTTTTACCCATACTTTTAGATATCTATTGACAAGACATTTTCCACTCTCATTCTTACAGCAACAGGAAAACAATATTTAGTTTTGTGGCTAACTCAACTACAGCTCTGTATTTGCTCATGCTGGGGATCAGGAAATTATATCCCAAAGTATGACGCTTTGATATGATGCGTTCTTTGAACTAAAAAAGCAGCAACAGAACCAAGGTCTGCCATTCCCTGTACCTCTGTCTCTCTATCCACTTCTCTCCTAACTGAAGAAGGGGCTTTCTCTGAAGTTTCCCTTAGCTAGAGGGCAGTTCCTCCAGAAGGGATATAACTGTGAACCCCATCTCTTAATCTACATTAACTCCTATCACAGGAGAGGAGACTAGATGTCTGCACAGCCAACACACCAGGCCCACACAGACCTCTCACCTCTTCTTTTTTTTTTTTTTGAGATGGAGTTTCGCTCTTGTTACCCAAGCTGGAGTGCAATGGCGCGATCTCGGCTCACTGCAACCTCCGTCTCCTGGGTTCAGGCAATTCTCCTGCCTCAGCCTCCTGAGTAGCTGGGATTACAGGCACGCGCCACCATACCCAGCTAATGTTTTTTGTATTTTTAGTAGAGACGGGATTTCACCATGTTGACCAGGATGGTCTCGATCTCTTGACCTCGTGATCCACCCGCCTCGGCCTCCCAAAGTGCTGGGATTACAGGCTTGAGCCACTGTGCCCGGCCTCACTTCTGAGGGCTGCTACCTGAGAGACTTGATCCGCACAGCAAGACAATTTTGTTCCCACTGCAGGTCTTCCCTGCGTCCTCCAGGAGCCTTAAGTCCGTATTGGTTTCTGTAGCTAAAAGTGCTATTTGAGCTTCAGCCATCTGGCCCTTGCTTGAGTCTCATACTTTGTGGGACCCTATGCATATGCATCTGATACATTTATTTGCCTTTTCTGTTCATCTGTCTACTGTCATGTTTATTCTTCACACTCAAATACTGAGCCTCCAGAGGAGAGAGAGAAGGTTCTTTCACCCCCTACGACCCATTAACCAGGAAAAACTAAAAAAAAAAGAAAAAAAAAAGGTTTTGTGATTTTTAAATGACCAAATCAATCTTTAGTCTGATTTGGAACAGGAGAACAAAAACTTCCTTCTACATTTGCTACAGAAACAACATGATTCAAATCTAGGTTAATAATTCAATGGTCTTATTACTGCAGTTGAAAGTTACTTTAAATGTTTCTAGTCAGTTACTCCCTTTTTGAATGTTACCACAGCCTTTTATATGTATTTCTATAGCTGTACCTCAACACACTCATTAAAATTATCTATATCCATGTTTGACTTCCTATTACGCTATGAACGTTTTCAGGATAGGGTCTTTTATGCTGGGCGTGGGTCGGTGCGGGGGGTATCACCATAATCCTAGAGCACAGAAAAGCAGGTAGAAAAACTAAATTGTTGAAATTACAGTGAAAATATAACAAGGGCCTGAATAAAGAGAGGTAGCAATAGAAATAGTAAGAAACGGAGGCATAAAAAAGTCAAAAGCACTCAGAGGCCATTTGGATTTGATGGACAAGCAGCATAATTTTAAATGAATTTCATTATGTTGGAGATGCATGGGAAGCAAGCGTCCTTCGGTTCAATTTTCTGGACCCCAGTCAGGGCCTCTAAAATTCTCTTCCTCTAAGAGTCACTAAGCTGTTTCTGGAGTGAGTCCAAAGGGACAGCTGTAAAATACACCAGCTATGGAAGGATGCATATTATCCATTTCTTTCAGAGTGCCATCCTTCACTGACCTTTATAAGCTGGCCATGAGAAGACAGATTTAGCTCATGCCTTGAGAGAGACCAAAAGACCTTTACAACTTCAGGATGGAAAGTCAAGTTCTCATCACTAGTATCCAGAAAATTTAAATTCCTTTCGCAAGGAACTGCAATTCATTTTCACTATTAAATTCATATTTACAGTGCTATGAAAGGTGTTATAAAAATACATTTCAGAGACTGAATGCATTATATAAGACAAGGGTTTCCTAATGTGAGGCCCATGAATGGGTTTAGAGAGGACCTCTGCTAATGGATTTTTTTAAATCACAAATAATTAAGATATAGATGAGTAATATTTATAGGAGTGTAGACTTCTCATTATCAGTAAATGTGACCAAGGTAAGTTAAAAGAATCCAGTTTGAATAGCAGAATCAAATGTGGTAAAGAACCATTAATGAAGTATAGATTATTAAATAAAGCATGAATTTTAAATTTCATATTTTATAAAAAGAAAACATACTAAATACTGAAATGTGAAGTCACTAATTTTCTAAACTTGAATTTTATTTTCTTTATTTTTATTTGTTTTTTTTTTTTTGAGATGGAGGCTTGCTCTGTCGCCCAGGCTGGAGTGCAGTGGCACGATCTTGGCTCACTGCAACCTCCACTTACGGGGTTCAAGCAATTCTCCTGCCTCGGCCTCCTGAGTAGCTGGAACTACAAGTGTGTGCCACCATGCATGGCTATTTTTGTATTTTTAGTAGAGATGGGGTTTTGCCATGTTGGTCAGGCTAGTCTCAAACTCCTGACCTGAAGTGATCTGCCCACCTCAGCCCCCCAAAGTGCTGGCATTACAGGTGTGAGCCACTGCGCCCAGCATACTTTAATTTTAACAAGGGATGTGAAGGATCTCTTCAAGGAGAACTACAAACCACTGCTCAAGGAAATAAGAGAGAACACATGATGGAAAAACATTCCATGCTCATGGTTAGGAAGAATCAATATTGTGAAAATGGCCATACTGCCCAAAGTAATTTTTAGATTAAATGCTATCCCCATCTAGCTACCATTGACTTTCTTCACAGAATTGGAAAAAACCATCTTAAACTTCATATGGAGCCAAAAAAGAGCCCACATAGCCAAGACAATCCTAAGCAAAAAAAACAAAGCTGGAGACATTATGCTACCTGACTTCAAACTATACTACAAGTCTACAGTAATCAAAACAGCATGGTACTGGTACCAAAACAGATACATAGATGAATGGAACAGAACAGAGGCCTCAGAAATAACGCCACACATCTGCAACCATCTGATCTTTGACAAACCTAACAAAAACAAGCAATGGGGAAAGGATTCCCTATTTAATAAATGGTGTTGGGAAAACTGGCTAGCCATATGCAGAAAGCAGAAACTGGATCCCTTTGTTACACATTATCCAAAAATTAACTCCAAATGGATTAAAGATTTAAACATAAGACCTAACACCATAAAAACCCTAGAAGAAAACCTAGCCAATACCATTCAGGACATAGGCATAGGCAAGGACTTCATGACTAAAACACCAAAAGCAATGGCAACAAAAGCCAAAATTGACAAATGGATCTAATTAAACTTACGAGCTTCTGCACAGCAAAAGCAACTATCATTAGAGTGAACCGGCAACCAACAGACTGGGAAAAAATTTTTGCAATCTACCCATCTGACATAGGGCTAATATCTAGACTCTACAAAAGAAGACATTTATGCAGCCAACAAACATATGAAAAAAAGCTCATCACCACTGGCCATTAGAGAAATGCAAATCAAAACCACAATGAGATACCATCTCACACCAGTTAGAATGGCAATCATTAAAAAATCAGGAGTCAGGAGACAACAATGCTGGAGAGGATGTGGAGAAATAGGAATGCTTTTACACTGTTGGTGGGAGTGTCAATTAGTTCAACCATTGTTCAAGACAGTGTGGCAATTCCTCAAGGACCTACAACCAGAAATACCATCTGACCCAGCAATCCCATTACTGGGTATATAACCAAAGGATTATAAATCATTCTATTATAAAGACACATGCACATGTATGTTTATTGTAGCACTGTTCACAATAGCAGAGACTTGAACCAACCCAAATGCCCATCAATGATAGACTGGATAAAGAAGATGTAGCACATATACACCATGGAATACTATGTGGCCATAAAAAAGGATGAGTTCATGCCCTTTGCAGGGGCATGGATGAAGCTGGAAACCATCATTCTCAGCAAACTGACACAAGAACAGAAAACCAAACACCACATGTTCTCACTCATAAGTGGGTGTTGAACAATGAGAACACACAGACACAGGGAGGGGAACATCACACACCAGGGCCTGTAGGATGGTGGGGAGGGACAGTAGGGGATGGGGGTTTGGGGAGGGATAGCATTAGGAGAAATATCTAATGTAGATGATGAGGTGATGGATGCAGCAAACCACCACGGCACGTGTATACCTATGTAACAAACCTGCATGTTCTGCACATGTACCCCAAAACTTAAAAGTATATATTTTTTTAAAAAATCAAATTTTAGTGTGCAGTAGCATAATTAAAGTTTCTTAAAATATAAGCTTAAAATGTGACTAAACACTAATAAAGGTGAAGGTGAGATAGGATTATGAAGAAAGGCAAATGTACTTATACAATGTGGAAAATGATGGATATTTCATATTATACAATTTAACAGGATACAAATGATTCCACAGTGAAAAAGAGTTTTCTACTGAATATTTATTTTCTTATTTAATTATTTTATTTCTTTCTTTCATGGGAGGAAGGGAGTCAAGGCAGACCATCACAGTTTCATGTGAAAGCAGCAGCAGCAGGTAGTCAGAAGTAAACCATCACCCTCAGTTCCAATGACCCTAACACAGGTAACATTGAAAACCCTGTTTATATTTTCACATCAACAAAACTATATTTTGTAAATGATGATTTCAAAATACAGAACTAAAAGAATGACTACTATTCCAAATGGAAAAAAAATATTAAAATTTGCCTTTGTGTTCTCTAATTCTTTGATTCCTTTTTATTAACCAGCCCATTGTCACCAGCTCACCTTGTGACAATGGCATGTATTGGTAAGTAAGACAGGTGAATAGAATTAGGGGTGTCTCCTGGCCAAAGAAAAGGACAAAAGCTAATGAAACCACAAAGAGAGCCTAACTAGTGACTTGAGCTTTCACACATCTTTAGCAACACCTGGAGCAAAGGAATAACCAAGGAGCCTGGAAACATTCTGGAAATCTTTAGATTTTTTTCAACTATGGTATTACTTAATATATAGTAGCAAAGAGAACAATGTATATTAACCCAATCTAGTCCTAAGCAGAATGGTCCAACCAGTAGTTTTGTTTTAGTTGAGATCAGTGCACTGTCATCCTCAATTCCACTGACCCTAGGGAGAGCATTCCAATTCTCAAGGCTTCCTCAGGAGGGGTAGGCTCATTTGAAGGCAGTTTCCTTATTTACAAAAGATGAATAGAAATAGTTACTGTCTCATAGTGACGTTATAAGAATTAAGTGAGACAGTGTATGTAAAGTCCGCAGCATAGACCTTGGAACATAGAAATTCAATCAAGGATCCCTCTCTCTTATCTACTGGATCAATGTTATCTAAATGTATATGTCCAGAAAGGGAAACAAACTTTACTGTTCTAGGCTTGCTGTAAAGAGATGGTAGATATTCATTGTCTAGCTAGAACTCCTATACTTAGTAAAACACTATTTAGTTCACTGAAGCAATACTTAAAGGAAATTTGGCATCATGTAGAAGGCAATTTTTTTAAATTAGAAAAAAATACTTTCCTTATAAAATGACTATAAAGTAGCATCTTTTACATAAAGAGCGAAACAATCCTAAGGTATTTCAGTTTGGCAACTGTATATCCATTTCATGACCAACTGTATACTGAAGACTGGGAAAATAGAAGTTATGCACTGATTGCCTCAATGAAAATTTAACCAATGAGATCAGTGAAGAGACCAACCTAGCAAGGAAGGGTGGGCTAATATAAAGGAAATGCAAAATATGGAAGGGTTCTTGAAATGTTACTGCAATTTCCTGCTAAGCAAACATTTTAGCTCCTGTGGAACTCAAAGAGAAAAAGTCCTGAAGGTTTAACCTTTCACAAGTTTATAACCAAACCTATACTGATAACCAAAAAAAAAAAAAAAAAAAGAAAATAGGGCTCACTGTCCTTTGTAATTCCATTTTACAAATGACTCACATCCCACATACTTAAAATCCCTCTATTACTTGGAACTTCAAAGATGATGCCAACCACACCCTGTTCCATTCTTGATTGATGGATTCACTTAAGAAGGAAGTGTAAAAAGGCTCTACTTTTCAACTTAAGTCAATGTTAAAACCTCTCCTGCCTTTATCTTTCAAAGGCCCAGGGCTTCACCAAAAGCAACTTCATCTTTCTTGCCATCATGAAGCTAACAACATTCTGGACTTGGTTAACTTATAACAGGTCTTTCCTGGCTGCTTGTGATCTAAAGAAAAAGAAACAAGAGAGTACACTATCCAGGGCTCAGCTTGTTGAGTTCATTAAGAGTTTAAGAATATCTAGAGTAACATCTTAATTAAATTAAGAACATGTATGTGATACTGTGAAATATATACTTGGTCTCTGTCCTCACTCCTGGCACACAACTCCTAAATTCCTTGGAATATCCAAAGTGTTGTCTTTCTGCATGCTAATGAGTTGACTGATGGCTGGCAGCTCCTAGGTTGCTTCAGGATGAGGGTTGGTCACCAGAAAAACCAAGGCAAGATTAAGCAATTAGGCTTTTAATCCCACCCCTACCTCTACCTCCCCATCTCCTTGAAGGAGAGGGGCTGAAGGTTAAGCTGATCACCAGTGGCCAATTATTTAATCAATCATGCTACTTAATGAAGCTTCCATAAAAATCCAAAAAGAACTGAGTTCAAGGAGCTTTTGGATAGCTGATCAAGTGGAGGTTCCTGAAAGGTGGCGTGTCCACAGAAGGCACGGAAGCTCCGCACGCCTTCCCAAAAGCCCTGCTCTGTGCATCCCTTCATCTGTAACCTTTGTAATATTTATAATAAACCGATAACCGTGTTTCCCTGAGTTCTGTGAGCTGCTTTAGCAAATTAATCAAACCCAATGTGGGGGGCGGGGGGTCATGGGAACCCTGATTTATAGCCAGTCAGTCAGAAGTACGAGTAAAACAAGCTGAGGCTTATGACTGTCATTGGAAATGGGTGGCCGTCTCGTGACTGAGCCCTCAACCTATGGGATGTATGGGATGTGATGCTACTTCCAGGCAGATAGTGTCAGAACTAAATTGGATTACAGGACACTCAGAAGAATCTGTCTCCTGAAGAATCTGGGGCAGAATCGACTGACTGGTTGTTGGCGGGAGAAACCCCCACATACTTCTTGGTGAAGAGTGGTCACAGAAGTCTTCTGTGTTGACTGCTGTAGTGTGAGAGCAGAGGAAAAATGGTTTATTTCTATAGAATCTAGAAAAAGGTAGCATTAGCACCATGTCTTTCAAATCACTTGACTTGATTCTTTTAAGGACCTGGGACCTGTAATAAGCTGAAGGCAAGATGTTTCTATAAGTCATCAGGGAAGAGAACTACTCTCCCTGAAGTTTATCAAATGGCTTCCCTTTTGCTTTTGTTTCTTTCTGGTATAGCTCAATGACTTAACAGGCCTTTCTGCGGCTCCGAACACCTCAGCAGCTTTCTTTCAAGTCTTTCTACTACCATGCGTGAGAGTGGGCGACTTCTTGGAAAACAGTTGCTACACACTGTTCCCCAGTCTCTCTTCCTCAAAAATCAATGACTATCTTATTTCCTTATGTCATGGGGTGAGAACATGGTGTAGTCACCATAGGGACTTGTATTCAAGTACTATTCCTTCTGGTGACATTCTTTAGTATTTACATAAATTAAACCTTGCCTGCATCTCACGGATTAGCCCTATTGTCTTGAGAATGAAGAAGAGATGAGTCTTTTCATACCAAACTTTTACAGTGCTGCCATCATAAAGCGAAACTTGAATTAGCTACAGGTTTCTTGGTAGAACCGATTATTCCATCTTCCTTAAACGTAACAGTAGTATGTTTAAGGAAGTTAACAGTAGTGTGTTTAAGTAAAGAATCCCCACCAAAATGCCTAAACAGAAGATTTTCAGTCTAGGCTGGTCCAATAAGTAGAGCTACCGACTCTGGGGACACTAGCAGATACAATATATTCACCTAATTGCACCCACATACGTTTCACACTAGGTCTGTTTGCTCTGAGCTCTTATTTTCTTATTTGACCAATTCAACATTCCAAACTTAAGAGATTTATCTGTACCGTCAGAAGGCCAACTGATCTGGAGGGGAGAGAACCAGGGACTAATGATAAAGCTTCATCATGGTCTATTCTATAGAGTTCTCTATTTCCTGAGACCAAGGGTCATAAAATTGTAGGTATGGTGTCTGTGACTATGATTACATACTTCCAGGTACAAATAATAACCAAAGCATATACTAATATATCATTGTCCTAACTGGCTGTCGCAAGGACAATATTTTCAAAATCAAATGGCAAGGTCCGGACTGTGCTGCTGTGATTGTGGTGGTGATTCTGCCAATACTGACAGGCTAAGGAGGAGGTGTAAATGGACTCCACCAATTTGCTTTGCAGCAGGAAAACAGCTTGCTGGCATGTGAATCAAATAAAAAGATCAGCTTGGGCCAGGTGCAGTTGCTCACGCCTGTAATCCCAGCACTTTGGGAGCCCAAGGCGGGCAGATCATGAGATCAGGAGATAGAGACCATCCTGGTTAACACAGTGAAACCCCATCTCTACTAAAAATACAAAAAATTAGCCAGGCGTGGTGGCTGCCTGTAGTCCCACCTACTTGGGAGGCTGAGGCAGGAGAATTACTTGAACCGGGAGGTGGAGGCTGCAGTGAGCTGAGAATGTGCCACTGCACTCCTGAGCCTGGGCGACGGAGAGAAAGACTCTGACTCCAAAAAAAAAAAAAAAAGATTAGCTTGAAAATATGGACCACGTCTTGAATGTGGGTATCGATTTTGCACAGGGAGGGGCAATTTTAGTAGTATGTGCTGTGAAAAAAGGCACTATCCAACAATCTTCTACCAAAAATATTAGATTCTGACCTTGCTTTTAGCTTCATTTCTGCCAAGACAGAGGCCCTAATGGCTTCCATACATAGCTATGCATCAGTTAATACAGTGCCATAAAACATAGTTTGCAAAGTATTTAACACACAATGAGGATGAGGCAATGGGAAAAGTCTGGCTCTAGAGGTATTGAGGGTCCCTGTTCTGTCATATAGTTAGGTCCCCGACATTTTGGCATAGTTATTTCTCGATTCTCGCTAGTATCTTTCTGTCCACATCATAACCTCAGCCCATGTCCTGGAGCTGATTTCCTTCTTAGGAACTATTATTGTAATCTCTTATTCCTTCCTCTTATACCATATTGATATATTATTGGTATTCTTACAAATAGATATAAAGCACAGAATGTACAGTGCACTGAAATTTTATTTCACTTAAGGTGATCACTTATGTCTATTCTTAACCTGCTCATTTCAAACGTAAAATGTATTAGTCAAAACAACTTTTTCCTGGCTCTACAAAATTAATCAGATAAACCCATAAACAGCTTCTTGCAAGAATAGTACATTTTCTTCAAATGATACTCCAATGAACATAAGATATTGTATTTTTTAAGGGAATACACCCCAAGTCTAACTGGGATGTTATGATGTTGGATAAAAGACATGGTATACAGTAGAAATTTGATTTAAATAACAATGGTTTTTCAATGATAAAGTCCAAACAATAACTTTATATTCTTATGTAATTGCTTGCCATCTGCCGCATTTTCTGGCAATAACAAATAGTATTATGTTAGGAATACTGAAAATGTCCATAGCAAGTAATTATTGACCAACTTTAATAGTGATTTTCGTTCTTCAGTATTTGATCTCGCAAAACGGCTATGTCACAACAGCAAAACTTGAAGTAATGCACAATAACTTTCGCAAGCAAAGGAATTCAGATCTCCCAGAAGTGCAATCAGAGAGAGGGTAGCTTAATATCAGCACAAGTATCACCTAGCTAAGATGTGAGGAAAAGGTCTATGAATGAAAGCAACAACAATTGGAAGTCAGGTAAGCACAGGTTTTTTTTTTTTTTTTTAAAATCCATCTTTTTAGACAACACAATACAGTCAAGATACTTCAGAATCCATTTAATAGTGGGAGAGAAATATTAGTAAGTGGTCTTTATTTTCCCTTTCAAACATTTATTTATTTATTTATTTATACTTATGTACAGTTCAGTGTGCAAAGTATCTTGGAAATTATAATTACTATACCTTAAAAAGAGAGCAATGAGAATGACAAAGAGAAATGGGTATAACTGTGTAAAGGCAGCAACATATGTGATCAGTGAATAGAATATTACTTTTTTTTTTTTTTTTTTTGAGACAGGGTCTCTCTCAGTTACCTAGGCTGGAGTGCAGTGGTATGACCATGGCTCACTACAGCCTCAACTCCCACCCCACCCCAACCCCAGGCTCAAGCAATTCTCCTGCCTCAGTTTCACCAGTAGCTAGGAGCTAGGACTACCTGTGTGTGCCACCATGACCAGCTAATTTTTTTTCTTTTAAATGCAGAGATGGAGTCTTGCAGTGTTGCCCAGGCTGATCTCGAAAAGTCCTGGGCTCTGGCGATCCTCCTGCCTCTGACTTACAAAGTGCTGGGATTAGAGGCATAAGCCACAGCACCCAGCCAATACTGCCACATTCATTCACTGATGCTCTATATGGCATTAGTTAACCACCCAAGGCATACAGTTAAACAATAAATTACTTATAGTGATTTAATAAACTAAAATGCTTCTT
Organism: Sapajus apella; assembly: GCF_009761245.1. Taxonomy (NCBI): domain Eukaryota; kingdom Metazoa; phylum Chordata; class Mammalia; order Primates; family Cebidae; genus Sapajus; species Sapajus apella. Next base: position 21,900,304 of record NW_022436978.1, read on the forward strand.
TATAAAATTTATCAGCTGATAAAAACTTTTAAACTGGCTATTTAACATAAGTCATTAAAAGCTGTCCATTATCCAAACAACCGCTTCACATGTTGTAATTCATGAACTTCTGCTGACATTAAAATAAAGGCACAGAGGAAGATGTAAGAAAGTTTGAAAAAGGGAACTTTAAGACCTAAGTTTTTAAGCTGTCACTAGGGAGTAAAGCGGTATCAAGAAATGGGATGACTGAAGAGATGAAAGTGAAGAGATACAGGAAAGTGTTTAGGTTGGACAGACATACTGTAAAGGACAAATCTTTTGTGTATGTGTCCAATTATTATAATTACAGAGATAAACATGTGGAGTATCCTGATGTGGTAAAAATTCAGAGTGAGAGCATCTAGTATTATGGTATATAAAGAAGACATTCAAACTTCGATTTCTTAAATTACAAGACTTTAGGGTTAAAATAAAACTAGACTATAACCTTTGAACTTCATCTAGCTGATGCTCTCTATTATTTGATAGTTGCTTTATGAACTATGTGACTATAATTTAGATTTATACCAATTTTGAGTGGCATAAAAAAAAAGACAGAAAATACCTTTAATTATCTCTACTGTCAATATTGGAAGTTAGAAATTATTCTGACACAAACCCCTCAAAATAATGAAGTATTAAAAAAATAAAAGTATAGGTCCTATTTCTATTGCATCACTCACAGAATTACAGCAATCAGCTAATTTGTTTAAAAAAATCTACTCTCCCATCTAGAACCAGGTAATTAAGATGTGCCTGGCTTCTTTGTTACAACTGGGTTTATAATACGAGTGTTCTTACCCATCACTAGTCTACTCACAGTAGTATCATCCACACTGAGATCTAAGTAACAGTGCTGTATTTATGACTGCACTTCAGTTTCCACAAAAGCAAAATTCTGAGAACAGCATGAATCATTATCCCTAGGGTAAAAAAAAATCTTGTTTCCTTGGTCAAAATATGAAACTTATTGCTGATACCAGTAATTTAGTCTAGAAATTCCTTTTCTGAATAAAAGGAACAGAATGTTTCTTTTCTCCATTCACACACTCCAAAACTAACAGAACTGTCCATCTGTCTGCTTTTACTACTCTCCGTATCTGGTGTGTGGTGACAGAGAGACAACCTTTCATCTAGCTATTTTCAGTACTGCTCGTGTTCTTCCATCCTCTGTTTGCCTTTTTCCCAGGACAAAACACACACACACACAAACACACACACACACACTATCTCTCTCTCTCTGACCTTTCTCTTCCTACTGCGGCATTTATTGCAAAATCACGCAATAATGCGCAGAGAACATTCTAAACATGGATATGTATTTCCACAATGTTAAATGCTAAAAAGTTCTCAGGTTCACATTTTATATTTCACCTTAAAATAGCTTCCTTAATTAAAAGGCAAATGTCACAAAGGTAAAGAAACACTGATGTTATTGAAAGTGTGTCCCCACATTTCCTCAATGAAAAGTTGAAATGATCTCAGTTGTTTTTTTTCCGCCTCCTTTAACTGCTTTATTTGTTGGTACTTCTGCTCTGCTTATTATTCAAATGTGGGCATTCCTCATGACATCACCCCTTTCTCAACCTCCAAGGTTAAAGCCTTTGGTGCTTTCAACTCCTCTCTTGCATGACATCACTTCCACCCCTTAAATCACCCTCAAATTCATCACTTTTTTTTTTCAATTTTCTCTATGACTATTAGACCCTAAAAGAGTTCTCATACGAAGGACTGATCTGTCTCTAATTCAACAAGCATTCATTAAGCAATTATAAGGCGCTAGCAGCTGAAGCAAAGGAATTGGTGATGGAAAAGGGAAGAAAAACATTCATGCATGTGTACAAATGAAGCGGAAAAGAACGTAGTTCCAGACTTACTATCCTACAATCTACGAGGCAGAATGTGGGAATTTAGAAGAAAGTGTCTGTTTAAGGGAGGCATTTAATAAACGGAAAAGATTTCCGACAGGTACAGAATGAGGAGAGTGCAACAGGTTCTGTGGACAGTATGAGCTAAGGCAAGAAGCCCTGAAAGCAGAAACATCCAGTGTCACTACAACTGGCCACCTAAAGCATGTATCTAATTACCCCACTATTCAATTAAGCTTTCCTTTGGGAGTCTGGAATTTGGTTGTGTGGTGAGCAGAGGGTGTGGTCAAACCCCAGTAAAAGCCCTGGGCATTGAATCTCTAACGAACTTCCCTGGCTGGTTAGACTTCACAAGTACTGTCAACTCTTTGCTGGGGGAACTAAGCATGTCTTGTGAGACTCTGTGGAAGAGGACGGTTGGAAGCTTGTATCTATCTGGTCTCCTCTGGATTTTGCCCCATTCCCCTTTCCCTTTGCAGACTGTGCTTTGTATCTTTTCACTGTAATAATTCATAGGGCCATGAATGAGTATGACATCATGCTGGGTCCTGTGGTTACCCTAGCTAACCATGGAAACTAGGGATGATTCTGGGAACCTCCTGACACTGATATCAACACCTTGATATTAGTGCTATGTCCTGACCAACAAATCCTTGCTCAGTTTCAAAAGATTTCTTCATGTAAGCTCTGCTATAGTTTAAGTTTATTTCTAGGTAAGTGATCTTTCTGTTAATTTTCTGAAGGTAAATGTTATGTTTAACGTTGTAAGAAATAGTTCTTATATTCCCACCAGCAATAAGTTAGAGTTCCAGTTGGTCTGTATCATAACTACTTAGTACTATCAGTCACTTATTTTAGCTATTCTAGTGAGTCTCTCATTATGGTTTGAATTTGCAGTGGTATCTCACCATGGTTTTCATTTGCATTTACCAATGACTAATCATGATGGTGGAAATTTTTCATTTGCTTATTGGCCATTTGTGTATCTTCTGTGAAATATCTGCTCAATTTTTATATTAAGTAGTTCATAATTTTTTAAGTGTTAATTTCTGAGGCTCTTTTAAAAAATTTTTAGAGACAAGGTCTCACTTTGTCGCCCAGGTTGGAGTGCGGTGGCGTTATCATAGCTCACTACAGCCTCAACCTCTTGAGTAGCTGGGACAGTAGACACATGCCTCCATGCCCAGCTAATTAAAAAAAAAAAAAAAGCCTTTTTTTTTTTTTTTTTTGGGTTAAGATAGAGTCTTGTCTCACTACGTTACCAGGCTGGTCTTGAACTCCTAGCTTTAAGTGATCCCCCCACCTCAGTCTCCCAAAGCACTGGGATTACAGGTGTGAACCACCATGCCTGGCCTTCAGAGGTTCTTTATATATTCTGGATACACATTCTTTATCCCCTAAAGTACTGAGAATTCTGGATTTTTTTTTACCCATTCTGTGGCATATCTATTCATTTTCTTAATGGTGTCTTTTGATGAGCAAAAACTATGATTAAGACCTATTTATCAAATTTTCTTTTGATATTAGTGCTATGTCCTGACCAACAAATCCTTGCTCAGTTTTAAAAGATTTCTTCATGTAAGCTCTGCTAAAGTTTATTTCTAGGTAAGTGATCTTTCTGTTAATTTTCTGAATGGGTTTTTCTCTTCCATTATACTTTATAACTAGTTATTGTTCATATAAAGAAAAAATACAGGCCGGGAGCAGTGGCTCACACCTGCAATCCCGGCACTTCGGGAGGCCGAGGCAGGCAGATCACCTGAGGTCAGGAGTTAGAGACAAGCCTGGCCAACATGGTGAAACCCCATCTCTACTAAAAATACAAAAATCAGCCGGGTGTGGTGGTGCATGCCTGTAATTGCAGCTACTCAGGGGCTGAGGCAGGAGAATTGCTTGAAACCAGGAGGCAGAGGTTGTAGTGAGTTGAGATCACACCACTGCACTCCAGCCTGGGTGACAGTGAGACTCCATCTACAAAAAAAAAGAAAAAGAAAAACTATAATTTATATATTAATGCTATAATACCAAGAAACCACACAGAAAAAGATGGATACATCTCACTAAATAAAAGTTAAAGATTCTGGTCTAGAAAAAGTACCATAAAATGAAAGAGCACTGGAATCTGGGAGAGCACCACAACACAGGACAGGGGGCTAATTTCTGTGATTTACAAATAGTTTGAACAAGCTAATAAGAATTTAAAAATGTTATAAATACAATGTTTTCAGAAAAAGAAATTTAAGTAGCCAACAAACCAAAATATAAAGAAAATATTTTAAAATGCAAATAAAAACAAAAATAAATATATCCCCATTTTTAAACCTATCATATTGGAAAAAACAAGTTTGATGAAACCTAGTAACTGCAAAGATAGCACTCTTAGATTGTTGGTAGGAAGGTAAACTTTCTGGGAGACAGTCTGACACTATGATTCAAATTTTAAATGCACTTAGATTAGGCAGCCCCACTACTGGGAACTTATTACATGGATCTCTTTGTAAAAATTTATCCCAAAGTAGGCCAAACAATATTCACTGCAGCAATATTCATGAAAGCAAAAACAGAAACCATCAAAATTTTCATCAATAGGGAGATGATTAAATTATAATAAACCATTTTATGGACTACTATATAGCTGTTAATATGAACGATACAGACTTGTAGGTACTGACATGAAAAGATCTCCAAGATGTAGCAAAGTCGTGAAGGAATAGCTGCAGACATTTATAAAAAAGAGGTAGAATATACTTCTGATTTTAAAATATCAGAGTAAAGACCTTTGTTACCAATCATTTCTAAATAAGGAGAATGCAAAAACTCTGCTTGATGAAGCTGGAAAAATGTAACCCTAAACCATAATATACAAAGACAGGGTACAAAAACAATAAATGACTCATCAGAGGCGAGCACTGTTAAATTTAAGTGCCTAAGGAAGCCAGCCAATTCTCATGAAACCCCAAAAAGTTCAGGACTAGGAGATTCCTGGAACCACTGAAATTCCAGGTCTCCAACTCCACTTGGTGTACTCAGTGACTTTCCTGCAGAAATCAGAAGGCATCATTTCTGGAAAAAGTGAACTCAAGAGGCTTTGGACTTCAATAGATACAGAAGTAGATATGCATAAAGTAGATATGACTAAAACCAAAAGATTATGTGCAACTCTAATGAGACCCAAAGTCCCTTTCTTCAGTATTTCTCTAAAACATAAGCAGCCCCCACAGAGAGGATTAGATTTTCTCTGGAAAAGGATTCAAAACTAACCTAGAGAAAACAAAACTCAACTAGAGAAAAAACGTGACAAGAAGATTTCCTACAGCACAGTTCACCAACAGACAAGAGCTCTGACTTCAAACCCATAGCTTTGGGACAGCTTTTCATGTCTTAAATATGAATGACCACTGAGGATCTTCATGCATTTGAGGAATGCCTCCAATATTAAAGATTGAGACCAAAATGAAACAGTAGTGGTGGGAAACAGACAGAATGATGGGACAGAGGAAAATGTCAAAGAAACTGTAATTAAAGATAACAGATAATATCCTTAAGCAGAGGAACCAGTAAGAAAGGACCACAGAATAAAACTGGAAAAAAAAATTCAATGAAAGTTTGAAGTTAAAGTCAAGGAAATTTTCCAGAAGGCAGAATAAAAAGAAATGGGTAAAAGGAAGGAAAGGTAAAAATTTAGAAAAGCAATCAAGGAAGTGTAATATCTGGCTGTTGGAGTTCCAGAGACAATAATGAAAATAAAGAGCAGGGAACTATCAAAAAGGGCAAGAATAGAAGAATGTAAGTCTGCAGGAAGCAGGGACCAGTGCAGTAGACAAAAGACGCACACCAAGGTATCACACCCATAAAATTTCAGAACACCAGAAATGAAGAGAAGAGAATAATCACTTCCAGACAGAGAAAAAAACAAAAAACAAAAATAAAAAATCAGGAAACAGAATGGCAGAACTCTAAACAGCAAAATTGGAAGCTGGAAGATATCAGAGCAATACTTTAGAAATTCTGGGTAAAAATGACTTTCAATCTAGCATTCTACACTCACTTAACATATCACATAATTGTAGAAGTAGAATAACACATATTCAGGTAAGCAAAATCTCAAAAAATTTACCTCCCAGTTATCTCTCTTCAAGATGCCATGAGACTACCCGCTCCTATAAAATGAGGTAGTAAACCATGAAGGTAAGGGGCATAGGAATCAAGGCTTCAACACAGGAAGGTGTAGGGTATTTCCTGGATGAGGACAAAAAGAAGTCTTAAGATCACAGATGTGAAACTGATCTAGCAAGCAATCAAGATTAAATCAGAAACAGAGAAGGCTCTACAAAGGCTACTATAGGAAAATCACCAAACTAATTTTCACATGTGAGACTTATTGCAAAGATGGATTGAAGCCTATGGAAACGCAAATTCAGATATAATGGCAACTAAGCAAATTTCTAAAATGAGGCAATTAACTAAAAAACAACAACAAAGTTGTAACAGAGAAAATATAACCCCATGTAGCCTATGCTTTATTATTATATGGTTATTGAATAATGAAATAATTAAATGTGGATTTAACCAGTAATGATTAAATACAGAATGAGATAAGGCCAAGGAAGATATGAGAGTTAAAGTTGTAAGAGGAAACTAATGGATAATGTCAAATACTGGTGGGACCAAGACAGAGCAGAGATCCTATTACTACAAGGTGGCAAATACCAGAAGTAGCAGCTAAAATAGTTGAAAGTGGTTTCCTCCATCATTCTCAGCAAACTGACACAAGAACAGAAAATCAAACACCGCATGTTCTCACTCATAGACAGGTGTTGAACAATGAGAACACATGGACACAGGGAGAGGAGCACTACACACTGGGGTCTGTCAGGGGAAATATGGGAGGGACAGCGGCGGGGTGTGGAGTTGGGGAGAGATAGCATGGGGAGAAATGCCAGATATAGGTGATGGTGAGGAAGGCAGCACATCACACGGCCATGGGTGTACCTATGCAACAATCTTGCATGTTCTTCACATGTACCCCCAAACCTAAAATGCAAT
>NW_022436978.1:21907338-21955893 GCF_009761245.1 Sapajus apella
TGTTTGTTTTTGAGATGGAGTCTTGCTCTGTTGCCCAGGCTGGAGTGCAGTGGCATGATCTTCGCTCACTGCAACCTCTGGCTCCCAGGTTAAAGAGATTCTCCTGCCTCAGACTCCTGACTAGCTGGGATTACAGGCGTCCACCACCAAGCCCAGCTAATTTTTTTATTTTTATTTTTAGTAGAGATGGGGTTTCACTGTGTTGACCAGGCTGGTCTCAAACTACTGACCTCGTGATCCACCCACCTTGGCCTCCCAAAGTGCTGGATTACAGGTGTGAGCCACAGCACCCGGCCTGATGTTTTTATTGACTTTTCAGTTATAATTGGAAAATAACATGCATGTATTATTTTAGCTTCACCTGAGGTATAAATTAAAATTCAGTTTGATGAGTCTTGCTGAATGCATAACTGTAAAAACCACCACTACAATCAAGTATTAAAACACTTCCATTAACCACCTCTACAAGTTTTCTTCCTTTGCAGTCAATTCATCACGTATGTAATTACTAGGGTAAGCACTTAAGTTTAGGTCTACAAACCATCGGTCCATTTTTAATAAATTTTTTAGCTATTCTAGCATTTTTTTTTTTTGAAAAGACTATTCTTTTCCCATTGAATTACCTTGGCACCTTTGTTGAAAATCAGTTACCACATAAATGCCTAACCTAGTTTACTTCTGTGTATTTATTAACAAATAAGGTAACATAATATACAAAGCAAAAATGTTAAATAAAATTATTATAAATGTTAAATCTCATTAAATCATGGGAAAAAGATGTATAGGATGTACCAATTGTCTAAAAGAAGAAATTAATTGAAAAATATTACTATATTAAGAATTACTCTATTTCTAGATTCTTAAATCTCTTCCATTCATCTACATGTCTATACTTGTGCTAATACTGTACTATTTTGATTACTGTAGCGTTACGGCAAGTACAAATCAGGTACTTGTGTTGACATTTTATAGTTTTTTGTGTGTATGTTTTTTGCACTTCCATATAAATTTTAGAACCAGCCTAGCAATCTCTATGAGAAAACTTGACAATATTTTGATTTGGGACTACGCTGAACATAGTGTACCAATTCATGAGTATAGTGTACCTTTCAATCAACTAAGTTTGTAGTTCTTCTTTAACCTCTATCAGCAATATTTTGTAGTGTTTAGTATTTAGGTTTGTGTATCAATTGTTAAGTTTATTACTAAGTATTAAGCTATAAAATGCCATTGTAAATGGTTTTGTTTTTTAATTTCATTTTTGGATTGTTCATTGCTACTATTTAGAAATATAATTAATTCTTGTTTGTTATCTTTTATTCTATAGCCTTGCCTAAGTCACCTGTTCTAGTAGTATTTTTTTTTTCTTTTTGGTAGATTCTTTAGAACTTTCTATATAATGCCAACTATTTGGTTTTACTTCTTCCTTTCCAGTGTGTATATCCTTTAATTTGTTTTTCTTGCCTTATTACATTGGCTAGGACTTCCAGGATTAATGTTGAATAAAAGCAGTAAGAGCAAAACATCCTTGCCTTGTTCTTCATCTTAAGTGGAAACTATAAAATCATTCACCATGAAGTATGATTTTTTTTCACAGACATTCTTTATCAGGTTGAGGAAGTTACCTTCAATTCCTAGCTTGCTAAGAGTTTTTATTATAAATTGGTGTTGAATTTTGTCAAATGCTTTACTTCATCTATTGAGATGATCACTTTTTTTTTTCAAATTTATTTTATTAGTATGGTGTATTACACAGAATTGACATTTCTAAGTTAAGTCAGCCTTGCACTGCTGGGATAAATCCTACTTGACCATGATGTCTGATATTATCTTTTAAAATATTGCTAATTAGACATGCTAATATTTTGTTAAGAATTTTTGTGTCTATGTTTATGAGGAATACTGGCTGCTAGTTTTTTCTTGGGCTGCTTTTGTGTTGGCTTTGGTATCTAGTAATACTGTCCTCATAAAATGAATTGTGATACTCTCCTTCCTCCTGTATTTTCTAAAGATGTGGGTGAGACTGTATCGCTTTCTTCCTTCAGTGTTTGACAGAAGTACTAGCTATGCCATCAGAGCCCAGATTTTCTTTATTGGAAGCTTTTAACTACTAATTCAATTTCTTTACTCTCCATAGGCCTATTTGGATTTTCTACTTCTTTTGGAGTCAGTTTTAGTAATTAGCATCTTTCAAGGAATTGGTTTCATTTCATCTAAGTTGTCAAATTGGTTGTAAACTTGTTCATAATATTCCTTTATCCTTTTAGTATTTGTAATAATACCTATTCTTTCATTCCTAATATTTCTAATTTACATCCCTTTTTCTTGATCATTTTCGCTAAAGGTTTACTGAACTTTAAAGAACCAGCTTTTGGTTTCCTTTATTTCTATTCTGATTTATTACTCCTGTTCTTCTACTTACTTTGGGTATACTTAACTCTTTCTTTTATAGCTTAAGATAGTAGCTAAGATAATTAATTTTATAACATTCTTCCTTTCTGTCATAAGCATTTAAAGCCAAACATTTCTTTCTTAGCACTGCTTGAAATCTACATATCAAGTATTTTCTTATATTTTGTGTTCATTTTTACTCAGTTAAAAGTATTTTCTATTTTACCCAGTGAATTGCTGTTTTACCCATGGGTTACTCAGAAATGTATTCATGTCCACATATTTGGGGATTTTCCTTTTTCCCATTATTCATTTTTAATTCCTTTGTAGTTGCAAAACATACCATATAATTTCTTTCATATTAAAACATTTTATTTTTGTGGGCCAGTATACTATTCAACCTGACTAATGTTTCCAATACACTTTAGAAGAATGTGTTTTCTACTACTGTTGGGTAGAGTATTCTGTAGTAATGTCAATTAGATTGGGTTGGTTGGTTGCCTTATTCATGTCTTCTGCATTCTGTTTTCTCTTTACTTATTCTACCAACTGTTGAGGGAAGAGTATTAAATCTCCAATTCTTCTAAATATTGAATTGCCGATTTCATCTCTCAGTTCTATCACTTTGTTTCACGCATTTTGTGTCTCTCTTGTTAAGTACATACACATTTAGAATTTTTAGGTTTTCCTGCTATATTTGTCATTTCATAATTTTGAAATGTTTCATCTCGAATAATACTCCTTTTCTTCCAGTCTATTTGACTGACGTTAACTCAATTACTCCAGTATTTTGATGCCTGTTTTCTGAAGAAGGAAATCACCCAACCTCCTCACACAATCATTACTGGAAGATACATTTATTTTAATAATAAAAATTAAATAACAATTTAAAGGGAATATAATTATAGGTTCAGAAGATATTTACAATGAAATAGCATTTATCAAAATTTTTAACTAACACAATTAAAAATCTGGGTTAAAAAGTACATATAAACAAACCTATTCCTATGTCCCCTCCAATGTCCCCTCCCCCCCGAATTCACTGCATTATCAACATTGGCTTCACTTTGGAGAGAATATGAGTGAGTGGTCAGGAGAAACTGACACAGAAAGTAAAATTTGCAAATATGCCTTCTCCTTTATTACATTTTTTTCTTTTCCTTACCTAACTGTACTAGCATTGTATACCAATATTTTACAAGCAAGGTAAAAAAAAAACTATTGTTTACTGAATTATTCATAATATGAATGAGAATGCAAGTCTTTCATTATTAAGCCTGATTGAAGCTTCTGGTTTGGGATATCTATTATTTAATATGTCAAAGAATAGCTTTCTATCCCTATTTTAAGAAGGTCTTTGTGTGTGTGTGTGTGTGTGTGTGTGTGTGTGTGTGTGTGTGTGTGTGTGTCTGTATACATGTGCACGTCTGTGCTGAAGAAAGGAAGAGGGAAGAAGAGAGGGAGGGAAGGAGAGAGAATTAATGTCTGTTACAGATTTCCTAAGATTAAAATGATCCTTGTATTTCTAGAGTAAATGCCATTTGGCTACGGTGTGTGTGTGTTTTAACAAACTACTGAATCTGTTAGCTAATATTTAAGATAACAAATTCTTTAAGTGAGATTGGCTTGTAGTTTTTTTTTTTTTTTTGAATGTGTGTAATGTCTATGTCAACCTCTAAAACAGAGTAAGAAGTGTTTTAATAGCTTTTAATATGTTGCATGTTTGAAAGAAGAGTAATGAGAAGGGACTAGCCTAAATAGATATTAAAGTCTTAGTTATAAAATTAGAATAATATTGGCCCATGCAGATCCAGAGAACAGAACTGAGTTCAGAAACAAACTTAAGTACAACAGTTGCTTCAATTTTGTATAGAGAAAAACCACAGAATCTCTAATTGGGAGAGATTATTTAATAGATGGTCCTGGCAGAATTGATTAGCCACGTGAAGGAAAAGAAAAAATGAATTTTTTACTGCTTTAAAATAATGAAGAAAACTTTAAAATGCTCCCAAATAACACAAAAAACTGAAGAGATGGAAAAACATACCACATTCTTGGATAGGAAGACAACCAAATCACAAAGATGTCAATTCTTCCTTAGATAATCTACACATCTGATATAATTTCAATAAAATAACAATAGGATTTTTGTGTTCATGTGCACAATTAACTATGATGACTCTAATGTTAAAAAAAAAATTACAGGGGACCAGAAAAATTAGGAACGGGGAGAAGGCAGGAGAAGAGAAGGGTCTAGCCCTACCATATAGGTCATTTCAAAGAGGGCTTGGGGGCTGTGAAATGAAGAAGTCTTAACAGTATAACCAAAGACTCAAGTTCTCAACAGTTCCATGTTTTCCTCAGAAGATACGACTCAGACACTCATACGCATAACATGATAGTCCATGATTGCTGATGTGGGAAAGTAAATAAATGTCTCAAAAGTTTAACCAAACTTTCTCTTCTCTGGAAAAAAATTTATGAAACTACAATAATCACAATGGTAAGATATGCTCATGAAGAGTCAGATTAAAGACACAGAGTGTATTACATGATAAAGGTACCATTTCAAATCAATAGGGAAAAAACCATCTGGAAATGACTAGACATTTGGGAAAAAAGAGTGGGTTTCCAATTTATACCTTCCATTGAAATAAATCTCATTAGAATAACAAACACAATGTAAAAATGAAATCATAAAGATGTAACATTTCACCTACATTTGCAAAATTTAAAAAACTGCTAGCAAAAAGACACGCATTATAAAACAAGGGTGAAGAAGATACGTAATGAATCAAAGAGGTTTAACAACTTAATACTTCATTATTCCACAGTTCTGAAATAAGGGAAAAATAGAAGAAAGGAAATTAAAGATATTAAAAAACAAACATTTGGGAGCTGGAGAGATTTACATGTTCAGATTAAAAGAGCCCAATGGGCAGAATAAATGTAAAAAAACTATACTAGACAATAAAAGATATAGATAAAAGCTTAACAGCTTTCAGAGAGGGGAAAAGCCAGTAATCTGCAAAAGAAAAATTATCTGACTGGCAATGTTATTCTCATCAATAACAACAAGTGAAAAACAATGCAGTAATTAAAATGCTGGAAAGTAATTTGACCAGGAATTCTATATTCAGCAAACTATCATGTGTAAAGAAAATATAAAGGTATTTTCAGACAATGAGGTTTCCAACGTTTTACTTCCCCTGAACCAATGCTAAGGCACTTAATTGATTGATTACTCCAGCCAACCCAAGGTGAAGGTCAAGAAAGAGGAGAAGACCACATGCTAGAAATGGTGGAACTAACCAGTGGTCAAATAACACAAACAAATCATTAAGAAAAAGCAAAACAGATAAACTTTAATCACAGAAAGTAATATGGCCAAACTTGCAGATGAAATCTGTGTTCCAAAGTAAAAAGAGTTCAGGAAAAATAATACAACAGGTTCTAAGCAACGGATGAAGACCTGAGGAGTCTGGCAGCGCTAATGGCATGTTAAATGCCATTTCTGTAGTTTTCACAATAGAAAAAAAAAGTAACTGTAAACTTCGGGGGAAAACAAACAATGTATGACATCATGTGTCAAATGAAGCAAAAGAGCTCAATTTTGAGCAGTATGTGGAATATATGAAAATGATCTGAATCAAAGAATATTCTTTGCATAGTTCATGATGTTGGAACCTAACCGTAGCACTCTACTTGGCTGTAAAGTGAAAGATTTCTATATAATCATATAGAGGTAAACACTACTACATTCAACTACTAAAATCTATCTATAGTTAAAACATAGGAGGATTTAAATATGGTTACAGAGCAGAATGCAAATGTTATCAATACTTTACAATATAAAAAGTAATTATCTCAAAACATTTTGTGGAAGGGTGGAAAGACTTGGAAGGAAGAATAGGACCTATTATCATTGTCTAACATAGCAATGAATCAGGAATACCAGTGAAAGTTGATGTGGAAGAAAATGAAGATATGAGTAACTTTAAAGTAGAAAGATAATAACAAAAGCTAAAGAAATGGAGAATAAAAGGATGGTGAGATGCTGATTAAACATGGTAACAAAATTAAGAAACAGTATCAGAATTTTTAAAAAATGGAATTAGAATGCTCAAATTTAATAATCTTCAAGTCCAGTAGCTATTAACAGAAGCAATTCTTCCATTTCTCAAATGCTCCTATTATTTACTAAGGTATGTAAATATTTCAGCTTAATATTGGGGAGGGTTATTACAGACAATTTGGTTTTTAGAAAAATCTTCTGAGGCACTGAGTAACTCGTTTTGGAAATCCTGTAAGACATAACAGTTTTTTAAGTGTTTAATGTATTTCAAAGTGTGGTGCCCTAATTTCCATTTTCTTGGTTTCAGTTCTGGAAATATTGGCAGAAAAAGTAAAAAGCTGACAGCTGGGTATAAGATATTACAAGTTGACTCTAATTATCTAAAATGTTTCTTTTGAAAGAACAGTTGCTACTAAATATTTCATTGCTAACATTTGGTTTAAACAGTGGCTACATATATCCTATGGCATAATGGATCTGAATTTTGCAGCTGGTCAATGATTTCCATCAACACCTTAAGAGTGAAGTCTACGGTAAGGCTAAGCACATCTAAACTTTGGAAACTGAAACCCATTTGAATACCTACACATATAAAACTGCTTGCCTTAATTGTTGCAGAATAAAATGTTTCATATGTAAATATTGACTCGATTTAATTAAATAAGTATTTGTAGACATCCCATGAGGCACTATAACATGCTCTGGGCAAGAGGAACAAATAAGCATTACAAAGCAGAGTAAAGAAGGTTAGATGTGAAAGTTTGAGAGACAAATGGCTGAATATCCAGCAATCTGTTCCTACCCTAGAGGAAGAGGCATTATTTTATTTTATTTTAATTAAGTGTGAATGTGATATAAAAGTTTATTAAAACACCTTTACCAATAACATGATAAAACAGAAACTAATATGTGAGCTGTATGGGTAGAAAAATGGAGGGGATAATTTTACAGTTATTCTCTATCTTTTCTGTAAAGACCAAACCAGAAAAGCAGCCAAATTTCTTAAATGTAAGTCTTGAGTCTACACTTATAACTGGGTAACTATAAGCAAATATTTAATTTCTCAAGACATATTTTTTCTCACTGAAAATGGGACTTATTACTCCTTGCCTTCTTTATTGGATTGTTAATGATTTTACAAATATTTACCATGCAATTATTTTGAGCCAGGTTTTTACTATAAGATAAATAAAAGATCTAAAATATGGCATCCCTGACCTCAAGTGGCTCATGGTCTAGTGAGGAAGGTATGTAAATAAGCGTAATTTAGTATACGTGTGTTGTAATAAATAGAGGCTATGGAAATACAGAGGAGGGAGAGAGAGACTGTCTAGAAGAGTGAGTCTGGGAATACTTCACACAGATTACATATAAACTGAAGATAGTGCACTAAGATCAACAAGTTACTGGGTAGGAGAGGCCAGAGCAAAAAAGGCGCTAAGCCAAAGAACGGCATGAACACAGGAACAGGGGTCCAAAAAGGCCTATTGGGCAGTGCAGAGTGATGAGACTGTAAGGTGCTCACGAAAGATAATGAGCACAGAGAAGTAGGCAGATGCCAAACTGAGAATTACGGTAAATTCATGAGACTGCATGTTATCCCCAGGTCTGTGTTCTTCAACATCTTGTCCTGGGATCCCATGCATAAGGAGCATGAGAGGGAAGGCTTATTAAAATTCAGGTTCAGGCTCGGCACAGTGGCTCCTGCCTGTGATCCTAACACTCTGGGAGGTGGAGGTGGAAGAACTACTTAAGCCCAGAAGTTCAAGGCTGCAGTGAGTTATGATCAGCCACTGCACTCCAGTCTGGGTGACACAGTGAGACTGTTTCAAAAAATAAAAATAAAATCTGAGTTCACAGTACTATGGATCCACTGAACCAAAATTTCTAAGGTCTGGATAATTTGCATATTAACAAATTCCCTAGGTGATCTTTTTTCTTTTTTTTTTAGACAGAGTCTCACTCTGTCGGCATGCCAGAGTGCAGTAGCACTATCTCTGCTCACTGCAACCCCTGCCTCAGCCTCCCAAGTAGGTGAGATTACAGGTGTGCGCCACCATGCCCAGCTAATTTTTGTATTTTTAGTAGAGATGGGGTTTCAGCAAGTTGGTCAGGCTGGTATCAAACTCCTGATCTTGTGATCTGCCTGACTTGGTCTCCCAAAGTGCTGGGATTACAGGCACGTGCCACCACACCAGCCCGCTAGATGATCTTACACAACCTAAGTTTGAGAAGCATCAATATAGGTCATAAGGAATTACTAAGCTTTAAGCAGATCCATTTCGTACTTTAGGGTGATTATCTTAATAGCAGTGTGAAAGCAGTGTTAATCTCTCCCCATCTCTGCCATACAATGTATTTATAATAGCGCGCGCACGCGCACACACACACACACACACACACACATAATTGTGCTATTTACCTATTTTGCAGCAGTGTAGAAAGTAAAAGAGGACAGTAGAAAAGTAGAAGGACAGATACTAAAGTGAAATATTTATTCCTTTCCCATTACTAAAGTGAAATGGGAAAGGAATAAATGAATGCAGTGATTATGAGGAAAGATGGGGCTAAAATCCAGAGACATTTCTAAGAAAGAAATGGTAATCAGCTGTATTTGGCAGGTCAGAAAGGACAGAATCAAGGTTAGCAGAAATTTCTTTTTTATCGAGATGGAGTTTCATTCTTGTTGCCCAGGCTGGAGTGCAGTGGTGCGATCTTGGCTCACTGCAACCTCCGTCTCCTGGGTTCAAGCAATTCTCCTGCTTCAACCTCCCGAGTAGCCGGGATTAGAGGTGCCCACCACCAGGCCCGGCTAATTTTGTATTTTTAGTAGAGACGGAGTTTTGCCATGTTGGTCAGGCATGTCTTGAACTCCTGACCTCAGGTGATCCTCCTGTCTTGGCCTCCCAAAATGCTGGAATCACAGGCGTGAACCATCGCGCCTGGCCAGTTAGCAGAAATTTCTAATTTAGGCAAGTAATGATGTCATTAAATTAGAACAAAAAAGGAACTCATAAAACAGAGACGTGAAAACATTCTGAAAACAAAATCTAAGTGTAAGGTATTAATCAGTTTCCTTTCTAGAGTGCTTCCCACACTTTTGTTTTTCTTAACTTAAATCAGGATTGTATTCATATTTCTTTCCATGTAAATGTAACTCATTTTTTTTTTTTTTTTTGAGACGGAGTTTTACTCTTGTTACCCAGGCTGGAGTGCAATGGCGCGATCTCGGCTCACCGCAACCTCCGCCTCCTGTAACCCATGTTTATTATAGAAATTGATTCACTTAAGCACTGACTGAAACGTCTATTAGGGGCCTGGGGCTGTGCTCTTTAATACTGGAAATACAGTGGTGTACAGATGAATGATGAAACCAAAAGAAAATGTACTAAGACACCATATTAGCATCTTTTATGTATTCTCTTATAGCTTTTTTGTCTATGCATATGTTTGGTTTATTTCTTTGTTTTCCATAGTTTTGTATACTTGTACTCATATAGTAGACATAATTTTGTATCTTTTTTATTATAAAAACATTTCTGCAAATTACTGTAAACTCTTCATAAACACATTTTCTATGACAACCTATTTTCATGGGAGATGTAAAACAGTTTACTTGTTAAATACATAAGTTGTGGTAAATTATTATATCTAATGCTGCAAAGAGAATTATTGGGTCAAATGGCATGTGAATTTTAAAGACATGCAAACTGTTCACGTGCTTTCCAAAAGGGTTAAACCAATTTAGACTGCCAATGGAAATAAATGGATAATCACATTTGATGGCACCCTCACCAGCAAAAATATCATTAAAAAAATACCTTTGCTAACTCACAAAGTAAGAAAATCACATCACTACATCTTAAAATTTCACTTCTTCAATTACCTGTCAGGGAAAAATATTTCCCTTATGCTTGTACCTGTATTTCCTCTTTAGTAAATGAGCCTAACTTCTCAAATTCTTTGCTTATTCATCCATATGGGTCTTGGTGCTTTTGAAAGTATTTGTAGCAAAAATTTAAAGACAAACATCTGTCTATTGAATTTTTGCAGAACTCTAATCCTGGTCTGTACATCTTTTAATTTGTTCACTTGTATGGGAGTTTGGGGGAAAGGAGGTGAGATAAAGTGTTTGTTTGTTTTTTTAAATTTTTTTTAAAGAGATGGAGTCTTGCTAGCAGACTGCATTTGAACTCCTGGGCTCAAACAGTCTTCCTGCCTCAGTCTCCTGAGCAGCTTGGACTACAGGGGTGCGTTGCTATGCCCCAATATTTTATTTGAGAGTCAAATGAATGATCTTTCCCCTTTTGAGTACTTATAATTCTTGAAGGTTTGGAAAGTATTTCCCCATTCATATAAATATCTTTTAAAACAACACTAAGCATAACAGTATTTACTCTTTTTCAACTAACTCTTCAACTTATCTAGACATTATTTTGGTATGTAAGATGAAATAAAGATTCAAATACTGTTTTCCTAAGTATTCAATACTCTCAAAGCCATGAATTAAGTCTTCCTTTTTCTCCTAATTTCTGATGACTCCTTTATCATATTTAGAATGTTTCTGGGATCTTTATTCCCTTTTACCAATTTTACTATCAATGCTTATGCCAGTATTCAACTATTTTATTGATGCTAATTGTATGTTTTGATATCTAATAAGTTATAAGGTTCGCTCTCTGTCCTTCATTTTGCACTTAAAAGATACCTCACTTTTATCTGTTTATAGTTTCTCCAACAAAATTTAAAATTACCTTGCTAATTTCTCAAGCATATTTTTTACAAAAAAAGAGAATTAGGCTAACCTATAATTTAAGGAGAGAAATGGGTATCTGTAGTTGTTGGACTTCCCATTCACAAACATGATATTCCTTTCTCTGTTACCTTCCAACATCCCAGTTGATTTTTAAGTTTCTTCACATGGGCTCATTTGTAATTTTATATTTTCTGTTATTGTTCTAAACTTTTTTCCTATTTTCTAAACAATTAATGCTATCATAAGGAAGAACTGCTGATTTTAAAATATTTGCCTTACATCTATTTACTTTATCATTCTTATTCATTCTAATAATTTCTCAGTTGACTCATAGTTTTCCCAGGAATGAATTCCTGTCATGCCAGGCTGAGTATGACATTATGTCTACTTAGGCTTGTAAGGCCACCTCTTTGGGAGGCAGAGGTAGGCGGATTATTCGAGCCCAGGAGTTCATGACCAGCCTGGGCAACATGGCAAAACCCCATCTCTACCAAAAATATGACAAATTAGCTGGGTGTGGCAGAGTGTGACTGTGATCCCAGCTACTCAGGGGGCTGAGGTGGACGGATCGCTTGAGGGTAGCAGGTGGAGGCTGCACTGAGCTATGATTGTGTCACTGCACTTCCCACCTGGGTAATCCCAGCACCCTGGGAGGCCAAAGTAGGAGGATTGCTTGAGCCCAGGAGTTTGAGACCAGCCTTGGTAACAGAGTAAAACTTTCTATCTACAAAAAAATTTAAAAATTTAGCTGGGCATGGTGGTGTGTGCCTATAGTCCCAGCTACATGGTAGATGCTGAGGCTGAAGTGAACTGTGATGGGGCCACTGTACTCCAGCCTGGGCAACAGATAGAGACCGCGTCAAAGCAAAAACAAAATCCAAAAATGGGAATTGTGCAGCTTTTTTCAATATTTGTTCCGCTTCTTTCTAATTCATCTTACTGTACTGGCGCAAACAAACTTTAAGAATACAGAACCCAAAACAACAACTCTAAATATAGGAGCAAAATTAATTCAACAGTATGTTATGTGTATAATTTTTACAAGTAGAAATTATCCTTAAAATGCAAAGATGGCTTAATATAACAAGAAACTATCACCTGTGCCTGTGTATTCTCTTTGATACATGTGTGTACATACACACATAAACCCACACCATTTTAAATACATGCACTTTATATATTGCATCTATAACTGTTTTACATTGCTGCATGTTTTATACAGAGATAAAATATGCATTTCTGTACAAGGTGTTATATAAAAACTACATACATTGTACTTTATGAGTAATTAAAGAGTTTTTCAAGGAAAACGTTGACTCTGTACAATCACAGCGTATGTTTGTGTTGTTTACCATTATATGCCTGGGGTCTACCACATTGTCAATTATAGGGTATACTGAATAAACAGGAAATAATGTTTAATCCTCAGCTACTTATTTTTTTAAATATAAATATACATATGGTAATCATATTTTCTCAGCCCAAATCTTGAAGGCACTTTTGAAAAATCTGTTTCATTCCCCAGATGAATTACTTGAGTCATATTAGAACAATATGGAAGTAGAACATTTGAAATTACAACCATCTCACAACATCTGGTCCTGTGACCACTGAACTTCCTGTTATTTATTTATTTTTTATTTTATTATTTTTTTTGCAACAGAGTCTCCTTCTGTCACCCAGGCTGGAGTGCAGTGGTGTGATCTCTGCTCACTGCAACCTCTACCTCCCAGGTTCAAGTGATTCTCCTGCCTCAGACTCCTGAGTAGCTGGGATTACAGGCACGTGCCACCACGCCCAGCTAATTTTTTGTATTTTTAGTAGAGATGGGGTTTCACCATGTTGGTGTGGCTGGTCTCGAACTCCTGACCTCAAGCGATCTGCCCACTTTGGCCTCCCACTGTGCTGGGATTACAGGTCTGAGCCACCAGGCCCAGCACTTCCTGTTATTTACATTTCTTTCTCCTATCTGTTCTTTGTATGTCTCTGGATTTGCTAATGAAAATTCAATGATGCTAGGGAGAATTTATTTTATAAAAACACTAAGTAGGTTTGTTACCCCCTTTGCCTACAGACAAGAAAACAGAAAATGTAAAGATGGTGATAAATGTGCTACTTTCACCTCCTTACGAATCTTCATTCCCTTTGTGAAAACACCCAATTTTGTGGAGAAGCAGCACTTTCCCTAAGGCCTTGCAATCAGAAGTATACCCTGAGCCTCCTGTGCCATTCTTGCCAGCTGGCCAGAAGACACTGCCAAGGAGACTTTTCTCTCTTACACTGGGGAAAAAGGGAAGGTCTGATGCAATGAAACGGGACATCTGCTTATAATTCTGGACCTGAACCACAAGAGTAATTTGCCTACTCACTATGTGACACTGAGCAAACCACTCATGATTTGTGAGCCTGAAAAGTGGGTACTAAATAGCTACTACCTGAAAGGGTATTTCTAAGGTGCCATGTTCTATAAAGGAGGATGCGCAAACAAACATAGTGTGTGATTGTACAGAATCGACATTTTCCTTGAAAAATCTCAAGTCATCCATTAAGTACAATGTATATGGTTTTTGTATACCACATTGTACAAAACTGTACAAAGAGAACACATGACTGTTGTCGCCGTATCTGCAGGCCACACTCGAGACCAACACAATTGCCTGGCAAGCCCAAACAGAAGTTTCTCTTCCAGCACAGGATCAAACTGCTGTTTCTCTGGCTGAGCACTACAGGTTGGGTACTGGAGGCCATGCTGTATGAACAGTACGTCTCACACTCAACACAGCAAAACGTACGTACCTAGACCTAGATGCTGACAAGCTGCAGGGATGGCAAATTCTTATCTGGAGGCACATGTCTACTCTGAAGCAGAAGCTCAGCAGTGAGATGTGACTGGTGATATTTACATTGGTTCCATGCTGCATAACAGTGTTTTGATCACCTGTGGACTACGTAGACAACAGTGGTCCCATGAGATGAATAGAGCTGAAAAACTCTCATCATCTAGTGACGCCGTAGCTGTCATAACATTGCAGCACAATTGCTTTACTTTTTAAAAAACAGAGTGTTGCCTAAGGGTGTTGTGTTCATCAAGTCTACAGCAGTGTGTAGTAATGTCCTGGGCCTTCACACTCACTCACCAACTCTCCCAGAGTAACTTCTAGTCCTACAAGCTTCATTTGTGGTAAGTGCTTTATACATGCATACCATCTTTAAAATCTTTGAGACTGTATTTTACTTTACCTTATCTAAGTTTAGATATGTCTACATATACAAAGACCATTGTGTTACATTCACCTATGGTATTCAGTATAGTAATATGCTGTACAGCCCAGATAGCCTAGGTGTTTAGTAAACTATACCATCTAGGTTTGTGTAAGTACACTCTGTGACATTTGCATAATGATGAAATCATCTAATGATACATTTCTCAGAACATACTGCCATTGTAAAGCTACACATGACTGTATTGTTTTTGTCATGTTTTTATGTTTGACTGAGTAGGTATGGTTGATTTCATATAAAATAAATAAAATGATATTCCACTGTACTAATTAGATGTGGGACTTCAGTTTCCTAATCTTGGAAATGAAGTGATAACATGTATATCAAAGTGCTACCATGAGGATGAAGTCGGGGGCGGGGGAGACAGCATAAACAAAGTCCAAAATGTTTCCCCTCCTCTCCTCAGATTTATGATATTAAAGCTTGGGTTTGTGGGAATTCAAAATATACACATTTGTGTGTACATTTAGAAAAATCAAGAAAACTTCCACAGGTTTCAACTATAATTCTTGATGATGTCATTTAAAAATAAGTAATTGATTATTGACTTCGATGCCTAAATTAGTCATAATCCCATAGTATGAAAACAAACTCTTAGTCAACACCAGGGTAATCCAGTGTCATGTTATTTTTTCACTGCATATATCGCCCCCTAAAAGAGACTAAATATATGCAGTTTTACATGTACAAAAAAGCATGGGGGCATGCTTAATAAAAATCATTCTTTAAAAGCACATAACAACAGAAACAATTAAAACAAAAATCACAGATAATTTCTGAACAAACCTCCATATAGATTAACAACAATATATGCAGTTTTTAAAAGTGTGTAGATTTTACTATTATCCTAGTATATGAGAAATATAGACCATGGGATCATCAACTT
Source organism: Sapajus apella (assembly GCF_009761245.1). Lineage (NCBI taxonomy): Eukaryota > Metazoa > Chordata > Mammalia > Primates > Cebidae > Sapajus > Sapajus apella. The sequence goes on from NW_022436978.1 coordinate 21,922,729, forward strand.
TAGAAAAGTAAGTTACCTTGCATGACCATCAAGGGCAGTCTAGCCAAAACTGCTAAAAAGCAAGAAGGAAACACAAACATACAGGTATATATATTTTCCACAAACTTAAATATGAGTCAATAGTCTCTTTTATATAAAATAATAACAACAGTACTAAAACCAGGTAGATGATACCACAGAAACTTGTATCAGTGGCACCAGATAGCTATTTGGTAATTAAAGGCAAAGACTTAGAGACTGGAACTGATGGAAATAATTAAAACACATGGTTGCTTTCCTTATTTTTACAAAAATGACTTGTAAAATTTACACATGTTCATTGAGTGTCCCTAGGTAACAAACAGAACGATACACAAAACAGTTACGGAGTACATTCAATGAAGACTTCACAGCGAGCAGAATGGACAAACAAGATACAAGCAGCTTGAAAACAGGATGTGAGAATTCTTTAAAAGCCTTGTAACCTAAGGACTATATGACAACATGGCACAACTATTGTCTTTAGTGCAAGAAAAAAGACAAGGAAAGGAAATATCTACTAGCACAGAACAAATATGGCTTCAACAGCAGAGTGCTATGAAGATAAGTGCCGGGAATTCAAAGACTCCAGGAATGGACAGGGAATATCAATCCACAGGAAGCATAGACTAGATGTGAAAAATGTACATTCACTTACTTAATACCTTCTGTGCATTAATTCCTCATTCCTATTCAACTAAATGTCCATATGCTAACTTCTCTCAGAATTAGGTATGAAATAGCATTCAGATTCCTAGAACTAGAACGAAATTTTAAGTTTTAACAAATAAAAAGCAGGCAGTATGATAAAGAACTGAAAACTACACTAAACTTGTTTGAAGGCAACCTTATTGCTCAGTATCCAGAAATTGGATCCACTAGTAAATTCTTGGAAGGGACAGGATTCAATTCACTTCATGTTAAAACCCCCAAATAAATGGATGAATATAAATGGTTCTTACTCTCAAGGAGTTCACAGACACTTCATTACTGAGTGCTTACTGTGTATATGGCACATTATTATTCATTTAATCCTTATTATAATATTGTGATGTAGGTAGTCATTACCCCTCATTTACAAATGAAGAAATCTGTATTACCCAGAGAATATTTAACAGGTTAAATAACTTGCCCAAAGTTACAAAACTAGTAATCTTGATAGTTTGCCTCCAGAGAACATGCTTTTAGCCATTATGAGATATATCTAGGAAAAGGAAAGGAAAATTTAAAAAGTGTAAGTATACTGACCACATTTTGTGGATTTTCTAAGACTATCCTGACTGCAAATACTCCATCTCATTGTCAGATTACACGCCTCAATTTTGATTGGTTTAAAAAAATTAGTTTTAGAGTAAACAAACATTATGTCTGATATCTACCCTAAACAAACAAACAAAAAAGACCATAGCATGATACATTAGCTGTGCTCTGGCAGTTATACATTGGTAGATTCACTCAAAATGATTTTGAAGAACTCTGGAGTCTCATAACCACTAAGAAATGTGAAAGCTGGTCATTTCTAGTGAAGGAAAAAACAAGTCTCTACACTGTAAAATTACTAATATAGTAAACTGTTTTGGGTTTTACTACTACTGTTATTATCAAGACAAGTATAGAAACTGCTTTGAAAAAGTCATGTTCAACTTTTACAACTGGAATATAGTTAGAAAAAAAGAATACAAATATGACTTTCATAAATACCATAAGACGCTGCCCATCATGGTTTCAATTGTAAATTAGAGTAGCCATTAGATTTTAAGGAAAGCTTCATTAGGCATATAACTTTAACACGATGTTAATATGCACTGACACTTATTTGTATAAAAGTTAGGGTTCCAAAATGTAATTATTTCCTTTCCCTGCTGTCATGTATGGCTTCATTTCAGATTGGAGTTGATAAGTAGTGTCTAATTTCAATATTTTTTCCATACATTTTCCCATTAGTCCTGCTTTGAATTTGGTGACACATTCCATAAATCTACAGTCACAAAACAGTGGCTGACTTAGCAAAAAATTCCAAGGATTTTAGCTTGCCAAAGACGTTAACCTCCTAAGAAAAAAATACAGTTCAGTCACCATGGGGCCAAAGGCAGTCAGTTGTTTTGAAATACAACACAATACTTTCAGGCCTAGACCTGCAATAAGTTCATCATGAAAAAGAACTTGGAAAAGCAAGATCTCTCAAAGAAAAACAAGCCACAGAAATGTGCTTAGCTTGTTGAAAAATGAGTACATCCTGAAAATAACTCTAAATAATATCTCATTACCTGAGCATTGTGCTGGTTAAAGGATATTCAAAAGTTGAAGGTAATTTGAACATTAACAGAAACAATAAATCAATAGCATAAACATCATTGCTTTCTGATCAAGGACAATGATTTCTGTCATCTTTCCACATTTGTCTGCACCACTGAGGACGGACCTAGAACAAAAGAGGCTTATGATGCCTACAGATTTATGTGCTTCTAAGATTAGAACACATTTTCTGAAAACCATCTAGAGGGATGAGTTACCAAGGGAAATTATGGAACATACTTTCCTAGAAGTCTTTAACAAGTAAGGATGATGGCCAGTAGCTATTAAGGGTGCTGTGACAAGTCTGCTGGCCTTTATAACCCTGGCCACTGGTGTGCAGTACATGACCTACTCTCAGTATCTGGCAGTCATTTAATTGTTCCCAGTGCCAGTAACCAAAACGACTACACCTGTAGCAACTTATTCTCCAAAGTCACTGATGGTTTCAGAAAGGGGGGAGAAATCCTTCCACTCCATTCTATTCCAATGGCAGCTTTTCTCTGCCACAGAATTCCAAACAACGGCCTTTAAAATACATGCAAATTTATAAAAAGGCAGGCATATGATCTTAGCTTCTGAAAATACAACAAACTGAGATCCACTGTCTTCCCTCTAGGGAGTAATTTACTTACTCTTCCCTGAAATAAAAAATAAACTTTAACATACTAGGAATCTCAGCATTTTGGGAATTGCAAAGAACCTTAGAAATCTTGCAGGTGAAGAAACAAGCTCTGAAAGGCCAAGACCTTAGGCCAAACAGCTAGTTAATACATGAACGTAGAAACAGTGTTTTCTGATTCGTGATCTAATGTTTTTTTCACCACAGCACACAGCCTGTCTGTAACCTATCAATCTTTGCCAAAATGTCTCCAAATAGCAATAGAAATAGCCTACTAGTTAATAAGTTATAGAAAAGTGTTTCTTATATACAGGTATCCCTTGGTATTGATGGGAGGTTGGGGTCTAGGACCTCCGTGGATACCAAAATCCGTAAGTGCTCAAGTCCCTTATATAAAAAGGGGTAGTAGATACATATAACATACTCCTGTATATTTTATGTCATCTCCAGATTACTTACAATACCTAATATGACATAAATGTTATGTAGATGGTTGTCCTGTTTTCTTTAGGGAATAACCAAAAAACATCTGTCCATGTGTAGTACAAAAAATAACTATTCTTTTCCCTAATAGTTTCAATCCGCGGTAAGCGTAAACCCATGGAGGCAAAACCCTCGAATATAGAGGGCCAATTCTGTGCTCAATACATGATCAACTAAAACTGGCACACAGCAATTTACCTCCTTTTTAGATCAAGTGTATGGCTCCTATGTGACAGAAATATAAGAAAGTATTTTTATTTCTAAATATGATTCTATGTCACAAAGATCAGTGCTTACTGATCATCTACATTTGGGCACTACACTATGTGTTGAGGAAACAACAATAGACACAATATGGTTTCTTCCTGTTCAAAAACATATGTCTAAAGTCCTCTTCAGAATATCGCCTTATATTTCTGTTGTATTTACAAGACACATTTGTCCATTGAGCCTTGCTAACTCCTGGTGAGTTAGGAGAGTTGAAATCAGAGCAAAATCATTCTATCTCTATACAGTTTTTTTTTCACACCACGACACTGATTTCCTTGGCTTCTACTACACAAATACTTAAAATGTGAAGTGTACCTGACAAGCATAGTCTGTAAAAATTCTTACAGATTTTAAAAAATCCCTCATTTATTTCAATGGCAATGCTGGCCAATATACAGACCCTTTTGTAACAATCACCATAATATATAAAAGTTGCTAAAACACAACCTCTTATAAATGAGTACAATTTAGATAAATTATCAAGCTAACTACCAAAGTGATACATAAGAAATGAGTAATTGTCTGCTACAAAGAGAATAAAACATCTAGCAATACAACTAACATGGGATGTGAGGACCTCTTCAAGGAGAACTACAAACCATTGCTCAAGGAAATGAGACACAAACAAATGGAAAAATATTCCATGCTCATGGATGGGAAGAATCAATATCGTGAAAATGGCCATACAGCCCAAAGTAATTTACAGATTCAATGCTATCCTCATCAAGCTACCATTGACGTTCTTCACAGAATTGGAAAAAACTACTTTAAATTTCATAGGGAACCAAAAAAGAGCCTGCATAGCCAAGACAACCCTAAGCAAAAAGAACAAAGCTGGAGGCATCATGCTACCTGACTTCAAACTATACTACAAGGCTACAGTAACCAAAACAGCATGGTACTGGTTCCAAAACAAAGATATAGACCAATGGAACAGAACAGAGTCCTCAGAAATAACACTACACATCTACAACCATCTGATCTTTGACAAACCTGAAAAAAACAAGCAATGGGGAAAGGATTCCCTATTTAATAAATGGTGTTGGGAAAACTGGCTAGCCATATGCAGAAAGCTGAAACTGGGTCCTTTCCTTACACCTTATCCAAAAATTAACTCAAGTTGGATTAAAGATTTAAAATAAGGCCTAACACCATAAAAACCCTAGACCCTAGAAGAAAACCTAGGTGATACCATTCAGGACATAGGCATGGGCAAAGATTTCATAACTAAAACACCAAAAGCAATGCAACAAAAGCCAAAATAGACTAATGGGATCTAATCAAACTTAAGAACTCTGCACAGCAAAAGGAACTATCATTAGAGTGAACCAGCAACCAACAGAATGGGAGAATATTTTTGCAATCTACCCACCTGACAAAGGGCTAATATCCAGAATCTACAAAGAAACAAATTTACAAGAAAAAAACAACCCCATCAAAAAGTGGGCTAAGGCTATGAGCAGGCACTTCTCAAAAGGAGACATTTATGCAGCCAACAAACATATGAAAAAAAGTTCATCATCAGTGGTCATTAGAGAAATGCAAATCAAAACCACAATGAGACACCATCTCATGCTAGTTAGAACAGCGATCATTAAAAAGTCGGGAGACAACAGATGCTGGAGAGGATGTAGAGAAATAGGAATGCTTTTACACTGTTCGTGGAAGTGTCAATTAGTTCAACCATTGTGAAAGACAGTATGGCAATTCCTCAAGGATCTAGAAATAGAAATACCATTTGACTCAGCAATCCCATTACTGGGTATATACCCAAAGGATTATAAAGGCACATGCTCACGTATGTTTATTGTGGCACTGTTTACCATAGCAAAGACTTGAACCAACCAAATGCCCATCAATGATAAACTGGATAAAGAACATGTGGCACATATACACCATGGAATACTATGCAGCCATAAAAAAGGATGAGTCCACATCCTTTGAAAGGACACAGAGGAAGCTGGAAAACATCATTCTCAGCAAAGTAACCCAAGAACAGAAAACCAAACACCACATGTTCTCACTCATAAGTGGGTATTGAACAATGAGAACACACTGACACAGGGAGAGGAACATCACACACCAGGGCCTGTCAGCAGGGTGGGGGTCTAGTGGAGGGATAGCAGGTGGATGGAGGGCCAGGGGAGGGACAGCATTAGGAGAAATACCTAATGTAGATGATGGAGTGATGGATGCAGAAAACCACCATGGCACATATATACCTACATAACAACCTACACATTCTGCACATGTGCCCCAGAACTTAAAGTCTTTATATAAAAAAAATTACTAGCCATCAGAAGCTGAAAAATATAATAATCTTCTTTAAAAAAAGAAATGAGTAATTGTTAGGCCAAATATATAACATTATGCTTCTGTTAAATATAAATTAAAAATGATAATTAGGACATATACAGTTTTCCTAGTTTTATGCAACTTGTGATTATTTAAATTATCTCATTAATTATATGTTAATTAACAACACATTTCTATTGTATCAATACAGAAAGTGACACAAAAATGTGCTATAATATGCCCCCCACCATACACATATATGAAGTAGCAGTCTGAAGGAGAACCTATCATATACATATACAAAGTAGTAGCTCAAAGGGGAACCCACCATATACATATACAAAGTAGCAGTCCGAGGGAGAATCCACCATACACATATACAAAGTAGCAGTCCAAAGGGGAAGCCACCATATACATATACATATACAAAGTGGCAGTCTGAAGGGGAATTCACTACATATATATACAAAATCATAGTCTGAAGGGGAACCCTCTATATACACATACAAAGTAGCAGTCTGAGGGACAATCCACCACATACATATACAAAGTTGCATTCTGAAGGGGAACCCACCATATACATATACAAAGTAGCAGTCCGAGGGAGAATCCACCATATACAAAGTAGCAGTCCAAAGGAGACTCCACCATATACATACACTAAGTCACAGTCCAAAGGATACTCCATCATATACATACACAAAGTAACAGCCCGAAGGGGAATTCACCATATTCATATACCAAGTAGCAATCCAAAGGGGAACCCACCATATACATACACAAAGCAGCAGTCCAAGGGAGAATCCACCATATACATATAGGAAGTAGCAGTCTGAAGGGGAATTCACCACATACATATACAAAGTAGCAGTCCTAATGGGAACCCACCATATACATACACAAAGTAGCAGTCCAAAGTGCGAATTCACCACATACATACACAAAGTAGCAGTCTGAAGGGGAATTTAGTCCCTTAGGCCAGTGGTCCCCAACCTTTTTAGCACTGGGGATCAGGTTGATGGAAGATAATTTTTTCATAGACTGGGGGAGTATGGGGGCAGAGATGGTTTGGGATGAAACTGTTCCACCTCAGATCATCAGGCATTAGATTCTCATTAGGAGCAGGCAACCTACATCCCTTGCATGTGAAGTTCACAACAGGGGTTGCACTCCTATGAGAATCTAATGATGTTGCTGATGAGACAGGAGGTGGAGCTCAGGTGGTAACGCTGGCCCCACTGCTCACCTCCTGCTCTGCAGCTGAGTTCCTCACAGGCCTGCGACAGGTACTGGTCTGTTGGCCAGGGCGTTGGGGACCCCTGCTTCCAGCATCTAGACCACAGCTCTCTAATACATATTAGAAGCAGCTTCACCTTAAGAACTATGTGAAGAAAAAGATAGCTCTAAGCCACCACTTTCATTACAAACTTACCAACTTTTTATTGGAGTAATTTAACTTAGAACTCCCTACCACTGTATAGGTAGAGAGGGAAAGAACACCTAAAAAGACCTTAACCAGGATCAACTGATTCATATAATAAAGGATTAAACATGAATAAGGTATATAGTGATACAATATTCACAGTACATCCAAAAGCTGAATAATCTTTTTGAATGATGAAAATGTCTAGCCTTGAAGCTGAATCCTCAGACTTTAACTATATATTGCCTCATATATCTCTTTTATAATCCTAAAACTTCAGTTTCCCCTTTCCAGTTTTTAATTTTTATTACAGGATTTCTTCCAAATTAGTTACTTACAAAATTCACTCTCACACAAACTTAAAGAAAAACTCAAGCAAGCAAATTTGACTCATACAAAAATAAGACTGGTAACAACAAACTTCTGCAAAGCAATGTTACAAGTTGAGTATCCCTTACCTGAAATGTTTCAGATTTTGGATTCTGGAATATTTGCATATACATAATGAGATACACTGGGGACCCAAAATTTATTTATGTTTCATATATACCTTATACAAACAGGATAAAGGTAATGTAATATAATATTTTAAGTAATTGTATACATGAAACCAAGTTTGTGTACCTGGAGCCACCAGAGAGCAAAGGTTTTCCACTCATGGCTGTATGCTAGCACTAAAGAAGTTTCAGATTTTGAAGCATATACAATTTCAGATTTTCAGATTAGGGATGCCCAACCTGTATTACATTCGGGGTAAGTTTACTTTCAATATTACCAAATAAAGATGATATATGTAACACTATATAAAATTTTAAAATATGGTTTCCAAGTAGAGAAAAGTATCAACAACTTGTCTGCTGTTATCTATAACTGCTAATCTGACACTGAAAACATTATTTGTGCCCATCTTCTGTAATTAGTTCTGCTCAGAAGACCAATTTTTCCTATATTTCTATCACCTGAAAATTACTAAATAATGGTTCCCAAATGTTAAGGTTTGGCGAGCAGAGATTTCACCAAAACCTTTAGATTTTCTTTTATAAATCATCCTTAATTTTAATTTGTCCCTTCCTTTTAGAATGATGAAGTCTGATTTTACTTATCTTTGGAGACAGTGTAAGGTCATCAGTTTAGACTCTACCCTCCCCCGTCTTATCACATGTGTCTGAATAGCTTGGCACTTGCTATCCTCTACTAGTTGAAACTTCCAGGCATAATTATTTTCCAAGCAGGTGGACTAACACCTGGGTGTCTGACAGTGGAATGGGGTTCTGAGAAACCGAAACCAAATGTCACGGTGTTTTTTGGTCCCTAATCACACCTGCAGTGCTAACAGTCAGCAGAGTGGAAAACAGGATTTATTACATAAACTGTGTCCTTCTGTTATCTCAGATAAGTCCACTCATGAGATCTAACACCTCCCAAGGAGAAAGGAAATGAACATTTATTAAGCACCTGATCCAGGTCAAGAATTCTCTTGGATCTACATTATCTCATTTAATTCAACAACTCTATTGAATAGTAATTACCCCCATTACAGATAGGAAAAATCTGTGCAAAGTAATCCTGCCAGTAAGTTTAAGAACTAGGTTTTGAACCATGGTGCCTCAGATTCCAGAGCCAATACTGTTAATGCTCATAGAATTTTAAGGCTAGATCACAAAGAACCATGTACAGCACCTCGTTCAATACCTCTATGTTACAGATGACACCCAAAGAGATTGAGACTTGCCCAAATGTTTGTGGTGAAATGGGTAAGAATTCGTCTCCTGATTTTCAGTGCAGTACTATATATGATAATAATCTTTATTTTTGCATGTGTATGTATGTTATATAGAGTCACAACTCTATATAACATCTCAACCATCCCCAAATAAAATTCTTATGTGTATTAATTTCAGGGCTGTACATTTTTAGTAACCAAAAACGTTAAATGAAATTGGCAAGAATAAAAACTGGTGCTTATGAATTACTACGTGTTGTAAACAAGTCCGTCTCTACTGCATTTATCTGTTCAGTCAAGTGCTGTAATGTACAGGCTACTATGCTTGGCAATAAGAACACTATTGTACAGTATATAAGTCAGGAGTTCCTATCCTCATGGAATTTACATCCTGGTGGAGGATATGAACAAGCAAACAGGCAATTACAATGCAGTGAGGTTGATGCTATGGGATACCTAACCCAGACTAGACTTTTGAAAGGGGTTTATGGGAAAGATGAGTAGGAGTCAACTAGTTAAGGAAAGAGAATGGAGTGTGCCAATGTCTCAGGAAGTACAAACTGTGTTGGCACCAGAGAGTACGAAAAGACCAAGGGAGCTGTAGGAGTAGGGAGGAGAAAGAAACCCAGAGAAAGAAGCAAGGACGAAACCATACAGGTCCTTGACACCCAGGGCTTGACACTCTTTTCTATCAGAATTTCCTGGTGAACTTCAAACAAACAAAACACAGATAACTGGGATCCATTTCAGACTAATTAAATCAGAAATCTCTGGGGGTGAGACCAGGGTATTTTTAAAAAGCTCCCTAGATTATTCTAATGTGTGGCCAGGATTGAAAACCACTGTTTATGCTGTAAAAAAAATTAATAAACATTTACGACAGCAAATATGGGAAAAGGAGATCTTCAGTAATTAAACCTCCTTGGGACCTAATGTCTTCAGTTCTATTAAAAAACAGGCTGGAGAAGATTAGATGCAGCGTAATACAGTGAAAGGGTCAGAAGATGTTGGTTTTGTCAATGAGTCTGTCACCTGCCAACTGACTTCAGATTAGATATCATTTCTTAGGGATAGTAATACTACCCTGTCTATGGCGCTGTTAATATAGCTCAAGGTAAGTAACACTTAAGAAAAACTATTTGATAATTGTGCTAATGAAACCATTATACTGTAAGACATACTTCTAAAGTTGAATCATTTTTAAGATTGTAAATTTTTCACTGGAGATGAAATATTTTATAATGCTTAAGAAACACACTTCATTTAAAGAATCACCTCTACCTTGGAATTCAAGATATAAATTGATAAGGTAGAGAACTGATCCTTTTAATGCTACTGTAGCTGCTCAAGAGATCAAATGGGATTAAGTCACCTCTCTTCAAATAAACAGATCAACAAAGCAAGTGCCCTTTAAACGGTAATAATCGTAAACGGTAATCGTAACTGTTTAAAAATCTTTATTCAGTAATGGGCGCTTATAAGAAGCGGCACACAAAGTAAACAGGTTTAGAAAAAGCTATTACAATCTACTTTATGTCATATATTATTCATAAATTTAGGTTTTTTGTTTTGCTTTTTAAGGGGATACTGATTTGGGATGGAGAGGACTTTATCCTGACAGGAAAGGAAGCTCTGCCTCCAGAAGGGCTGTTCCACGCAGACCAGGCAAAGCCACTGCACTTATACAGTCTCCCTTTAAACACAGCAAGCCCCATGACAATTTACACTTCCATGAAGCCATTTTTCAGTTCAAGTAAAATATATTTGTATTTAGTGACATCTCTTTAATGCTATAACTAATTTTTTTTAAAACTTAAGTAAATAAAAACACTATTCTACATTTACAGGTGCTCCATTTTTAATTCTTTAAAACTGACAGGAATGTCTTTAAATTTTTCTACTCACAGAAATCATACAATATCAAGTTAATATTCATTTACTTTCTTGTTATTTCACCATGATGCTATTACGATATGCTGTTATTTTTTTCAGTCACCTATTTTGTGAATTTAATAGGAAAGTACTCTATTTTGAAAAAGCACAAGGAACTTTTGAAAAAAATTATGAAGTTTTATTTTGTTCCAAAATGAGATGAAAAAACGTAAGCAAAATACCACCACCAACACGCGTACACACACACACACACACACACACACACCCCTCTTCAGATAATTTTGGCTGATGACACTGCAGAACGGTTAATCTGATAATTAAAATCTTCCAGAACATGTGATGTTTAGATGGAGATCTATGCTGTCAACCAGACTTCAGTACTTAAGTTAAAAAAAAAAAATCTTAAAACCTGAATACACAGACAAGTTAAATTGTTAGACTATAGTTGCTTTGAGAGCTCATTAATATAAACACAGAGTGTTTCGATTTATTCAAACTAACTTAGCAACACGGTATTTTGAGTATTTTCTTAAAACACGCAGTCCAGCACAAACAAATTTTGTACGGTGCAATGTAAGCAAATACCCAGAAAAATCCAGTTTCTAAGCGGGGCAACAACATAGGACGAATACTGTGCTCAGTGGTTCGAAAGTCGCAGAAGCGATCCCCTGAGATAACCTAGAATTCACCTACCCAAGTATTCCAAGGGGTTCTCCCCGGCTACACAAACTACGACTCACAACACCGTTCCGCAAACCCAGGTCCTGCATGTGCACAAAGGCGCAGTGCTGGAACTAGGAAGCCTCGCCAGGATGAAATCTCAACTCTAATTCACTAAAGAATAGGCAGGCTGTTTTCTAGAAAGCCTCTCTCGCCGCGCTCCCTCTTCCCTTTATTTAACTATGCAAACAGCCTCCTCCATTCCTGACAGGAGAAAGGAAACACCGCTTTCGATTCCCAAGTCTGGGAACACGGCTGGCCACCATCACGATTCCTTCAGCGCCCTAAAATAACCCCCTGGAGCCGAGGTCAGAAACGCCGCGGCCGAGCGGCCCCATCCCGGGCCCGGCCCTACCTTCCCGAGCCGCTGGGAGCCGGGAGCAGGCGTCGCTCGAGAAACGCACTCGGCGAAGACACGGCCACGCGAGCCGCGGTCTCGGGTCTATGAATGAAACAGCAGCGTCGGCCTCGGCCACCAGGAAAAAACAAGCGCGGAGGGCGGGCAGGCGGGAGGCAGCCGGGGCAGGGGCCGGGGCCGGGGGGCGATTCAAACCCGGCGCGAGGCGGCGCGGGGACCCGGGCCGGCGGGGCGGGAGTCCCCGGGCGTGACAGCCCCTCCGCGGCGGCCCGGTGGGCGTGCGCGGCGCGGGAGACGGAGCCCCGCAGCCGGGCGCCGCCCTGGGCGCACTTCCTCACCTCGGCCGCAGCCCGGAGGAGCGGAGGAGCGGAAGGGGCGCCGGAGCGCGGCGGCCAGGGAGGCGGGAGGAGAGGCGCGCCCTCCCTCCGCACGGAAGCCCGGGGCCGGCGAGGGAGAGGCAGCGGCCAGCGCAGGCGAAGTCCGCCGCGGGCCGGCGCCGGGAGACCCGTTGCCCGCGCCCCGCCCCGCCCGGCCCGTCCCTGCGCCCGCGCCCGCCCGGCCGGTCCGCGCTCTACTCACGCTCGGGGCTGCTCCAGGCTCGGCGGCTCACACCGCATCGGGTCCCGGCCCCGCGGGCGGCGGCGGCGGCGCCGAGGGAGAGGAGGGCGGGCGGCTCGGCCCCCGCCTCCCGGCCCCTCTCCGCCGCCGCTCCGGAGCTGCCCGGCCGGGCCCGAGCCCTGCCTCGCGGGCGGCCCCAGCCCCAGTCCCCGCGGCCGCGGCGGCAGCAGCCCGAGACCTCAGCGGCCGCGGCGGCGGCACCGGAACTGCCGCTTTCTCCTCCTGGCTCCCTGTGCTCGCCGGCCCCCGCCGCACGCCCCCGCCCCCGACTCCTTTCTCCGTCGCCCCTGTTTTTTTTTCCTTTTGTTTCCAGAATAAACTTTATTGGTCTCTTTTTCCGCTCACATCGTGTAAACAAACAACGAACTCTTCCCCACCCCCTCGCCTCCCCCCTCCTCCGGCAGAGGAGGGTCAGAGCTGAGGAGGGGCCGAGCCGCCTGTGCCCCGGAAGCAGATGCGCGAGAAAGCGGAAGTGGAAGGGAGGCGCGGAGGCGCTGGGAATGGGCAAATGGGGGATGCGCTACTGCGCCTGCGCCTGGCTTTTCCGCCTGAAGTCCGGGTGCAGCTCGGTCTGCTCCTGTGACGCGAGTGTGGTGATCCGTCTTCTGCAGTATGAGGGTGTCGTGTCACCCCAGGACAGCGGACCTGGCCTACAGTTGTTTCTACGAGCAGCAGGCGGGCTGGGGTAGAGATCCAGAAAGGCTTACTGGGAGCAAGCGGGTTAGCTCACTCTGACGTCCCTAGAGGAAACGAGGAGGGTTTGGGGGAGGCGCGGTGGCTAACCGCGACCGCCAGCGGCTCACCAGCGTGGTTACGGATTCGATACTGGAAAGAACGCTTTTCACGAAGCGCTGCTGCGCGTTCTGCCGGCACCGGGGGAAGGTGTGTCCATCCCGGGGCCGAACGCGCCGTCCCAGCGCCCGGCGGGCCTTTGCCTCACTTCGTGGAGACCTTTTGCTATGCCCTCATTAAAAAAAAAAAAAAATCTGATTGTGACGCGAACCCGCTTGTAGGATTCAGTTCTAAGTGTTCAGAAGACGTGGAGACTTTTTCGCGTAAAGCCGACGGAGGCTTCAGAAATGTGGGCTAGTTACAGATTTGATTCAAGGTGGGGGCTCGCACCTCGAAAGTCTGCGTGAGAGCAAACTGCCTGTTGGCTTGAGTTTACCACTGACAAGCGTTGGGTGCTGCGCGCGTCTCTCGCCCTACTGGGCTTTGCTTGTGATAACTGGAAAAGCGTAGGGACGGTGCTGAGAAGACTGAGATACGAGTACTCCAGCATCCGTTCCTCCTTGAATTTTTCAGTAATAGAGGCTTGGAAGTGACCCATTCTAGAGATGTTACAGTCCCAGTTGTCATCTGGAGCAAAATCGAGCAGCGCACGTCGGTCCCATACCCCAGTGGTGGATGGGATGGATCTGTTCCTGCGGTGGTAGTTTCACTGGGCTGTATTTCTTTATTTCCTGTGTTTTCTTTCTTTCTTCTTTTTCTCCCTTTAGCTCTGGTTTTCATCTCACATTCCAGGGGATTGTGTTTCTAAATATTTTTCTCAAACCAGTGTTTTTCAGGAGTTTCAGTACTCCAGAGTATGGAATTTTATTAAAAAGCAATATTGAATTGCTAGTCAAAGTAAATCTTAAGGCAGTATTTCCCAAATTGTGTTTCAAGCACAGAGTTATGCAAGATATTAATAGGTAGACTTTGGTGGGGAAAAATATGCCAGGGATATTTTTTCTTCTAAAGTTTATTATTTTTAATTTTATGTTTTTGAGGTGAAGTCTCACTCTCTCGCCCAGATTGGAGTGCAGTGGCACGATCTAGGCTCACTCTGCCTCCCAGGTTCAGGCGATTCTCCTGCCTCAGCCTCCCGAGTAAGTGGGATTACAGGCACCTGCCACCATGCCAGCTAACTTTTGTATTTCTTAGTAAAGATGGGGTTTCACCAAAATTCCTGACCTCGGGTGATCCACCCCCATCGGCCTCTCAAAGTGCTGAGATTTCAGGCGTGAGCCACCACGCCCAGCCTGTTTTTGATTTTTAAATTTTTATTTATTTCTTTTTTGTAGAGACAGGGTCTTGCTTTGTTGCCCAGACTGGTCTCCAACTCCTGGGCTCAAGAGATTCATCTACCTTGGCTTCCCAAAGTGTTGGGATTACAGGTGTGAGCAGACACGCCCAGCCTAAAATTTGTTTTTTAGTAAGTAACAAAATGCTAATTATCTGTTTTTTGTTATGTGATTATCTGCCCGTAAGAAGTCATGCGTCATAGCAGAAAAAGCCATACCTGGTACTTGAATGTGTGACACTATTCATTGGTGCAAAAGTAGCATTTCCTATCCAATTTGCAGTTGATAATTTGCCTTCTATGGTGGCCATTCGTCTTAGGTATCACCTTGCTTTCAAAGGTTTTTGCAGTGTTTTTCAGGGTTTAACATATCTATATGATATAAAGATATCTATATGATATAAACATCTATTTCACCAAGCTCATCACTCAAGGACTGGGAGCTGGAAGGTTTTTTTTTTTCCCTCCTCAGAAGCCCAAGATCAATGAAAGAAGGTTTGAAAGAAATAATGATTCTCAGACTGTAAATGAAACAAAAAAAACGGAATGCTTCAAAATTAAATAATTGCATCCTAAGGGTTCTAAAGTCAGGAGGTGAAATGTCCAATATTTTACTATAGTTCTGTTCTAATACATCAGAATTATAATGACAGTTACTTGCCTTTTGGGTTTATTTCCATTGAAAATTATGATAACTGATAAATATGCACCAAAACATTCTCTAATACCACTTAAGTCACTACTGACCTTTGAAGTCCTTTGTAAATAAGAGTCAACTTGATTATGTATCAGTCTACTTTAAATGTATGAAGTTGCCAAGTCAAACAACTTAAAACACACACACACACCAAGAGATCACAATTTGAGCTACCATATAGCACTTTTAACTTCTGTTGTGGTTAGAGAACATACTTTTGGCCAGGTGCGGTAGCTCAAGCCTGTAGTCCCAGTACTTTGGGAGGCTAAGGCAAGTGGATCACCTGAGGTTGGGAGTTTGAGACCAGCATGGCTAACATGGCAAAACCCTGTCTCTACTAAAAGTACAAAAATTAGCCGGGTGTGGTGGCACATGCCTGTAGTCCCAGCTACTCAGGAGGCTGAGGCAAGAGAATCACTTGAACCTGCGAGGTGGCGGTTGCAGTGAACCAAGTTCATGCCACTGCACTCCAGCCTGGGTAACACAGATTTCATCTTAAACACGCACACATATCCACACACAAAAAAACACAACTTTTAAGAGCTTAGTTCTTTTCAATTTAAGGTTTGTGTTGCCCCAGAATATCTTGGCGAATGTCCCATGTGCACTTAAGAAAAAGTATTTTGTTTGCTGTTGTTAGGTGGAATGCAGTTTCATACCAAGTTGATTATTTTGTTAGCATTAATATAATTGTAGATTTCTTTATTTCTCATTTCACTTCTGTGTATTTTTGCTTTGTGTGTTTTGAAGCTGTGTTGTTAGATATATACACATTTAGAACTATGTGTTTTGATAAATTGACTCTTTTTAATCAATCTGTGCTCTCTCTTTATTCCTAGTAACATCTTTGTTCTGAAATCTACTTTGTCTAATATTGATACAGCCAGTTCAGCTTTTTTGATTAAATTTTCCGTTGTATATTTTTTCCCATCTTTTTTTCTATTTTTATATTTAAAGTAGGTTACTTCTAGACATCACAGATCTTTTTAAAAAATTCCAATCTGATAATTTCTGTGTTTAGGTAATTTATATTCAATGTAATTATGTGGTTGGATTTAGGTCTGTCATTTTATTATTTGTTTTCTGTTTGTCCTCTATATTTTTGTTTTTATTTTCCTACTTATGGATTATTTGAAAATTTTTAAATATTCCATTTTAATTTCTACATTGTAGTTTTAATATATTTATTTGTAAGTTTTTTGGTAGTTTTTCCATGGATTATAATGTACATACCTAAACTTTTGCAGTCTACTTAGTATTAATATTACACCACTTCAAGAAAGAAGCCTTCCAACCATATAGGTTTACCTCTGTCTCCTACCCCACTCCCTGAACTTCATGTCATTAGTTGGTATCTGTATCACATTTATATATGTGGAAGCCCCATCAGATGTTTTTATAAGCTTTGCTTTCGATAGTCATATAGAACTGAAGATTAAATAATAATCTTTTATATTTACCTATCCATTTACATCTATGTTTTGCTTAATTCCTAAAAATTCTTTTTCCTTCTGGTGTAATTTCCTTTTATCTTGAAGAATTGTAGCGTCGTTTTTAGAGCAAGTCTGCTTATAACAAATTCCCTTAGTTTTCCCTCATTTGAGAATGTTTTATTTTTGCCTTCATTTCTGTGGAATATTTAGCTGATTATACAATTTTTGGTTAATAGTTTTCTCCCCTCCCCAACCCCTCAGTACTTTATAGAATCATCATTGCATTTCTTAGAAGATAAACAGCTTAGATACTTAGAAGATAACCACAGATACTTTCCTCAAAATTCCAGTATGTGAGCTAAGAGATCTAGTATCTGAGAAGTTCATCTTAAAACACTTAACAGTCAATGTTTTCCATTCCAGCCATGCCTTGCCTAGAGTTCAGTATGAATGTTACACTTACACAACCATGTTAAAGTCTAACTGCTCTATTTACACTTAGGACGAGAGGATTCAGGCAAAGCACCTTTCCACACTGGAGGTACAAAACAATTCTGGCCACAGAAAGGAGACAAATGTGTTCTAAAGTTACCAGGAGTGCACATATGGAAAAATCAAAGCCTCAAAACTCAGACTATTTTCAGCCAGGTGAGCCAGGTGTGGTGGCTCACGCCTGTAATCCTAACAGCGGGAGGCAGAAATGAGTGGATCACTTGAGCCCAACAGTTTGAGACCAACCTGGGCAACATGGCAAAACCCCATCTCTACAAAATAATACAAAAAAATTAGCCGGTTCTAGTGGCATGCACCTATAGTTCCAGCTATGTGGGTGGCTGTTGCTGAGGTGGGAGGATACCTTGAGCCCAGAAGTTTGAGGCCGCAGTGTGCCATGAGCATGCCATTGCACTCTAGCCTGGGCAACAGAGCAAAACCATGTCTCCAATAAATAAATAAATAAACAAACAAACAAACAATCTTCAGGTCTCATCTGTTGTCATTCAAATAGTTCCCAATATGTAATTTTTCATTTTTCTCTAGATTATATCAAGATTTAAAAGTTTTGGTTTTGGCTCTCTGCTCCTCCTGTTCGCCAGACAGCCGCATCTAGTCTCCCATCGCCAGCCACATCCCTGAGACACCATGGGGAAGGTGAAGGTCGGAGTTAACGGATTTGGTCGTATTGGGTGCCTGGTCACCAGGGCTGCTTTTAACTCTGGTAAAGTGGATATTGTCGCCATCAATGGTCCCTTCATTGACCTCAACTACATGGTCTACATGTTCCAGTATGATTCCACCCATGGCAAATTCCATGGCATTGTCAAGGCTGAGAACGGGAAGCTTGTTATCAATGGAAATCCCATCACCATCTTCCGGGAGCAAGATCCCTCCAAAATCAAGTGGGGCGATGCTGGCGCTGAGTACATGGTGAAGTCCACTGGTGTCTTCACCACCATGGAGAAGGCTGGGGCTCACTTGCAGGGGGGAGCCAAAAGGGTCATTATATCTGCCCCTTCTGCTGATGCCCCCATGTTCGTGATGGGCGTGAACCATGAGAAGTATGATAACAGCCTCAAGATTGTCAGCAATGCCTCCTGCACTACCAACTGCTTAGCGCCCCTGGCCAAGGTCATTCATGACAACTTTGGTATCGTGGAAGGACTCATGACCGCTGTCCACGCCATCACTGCCACCCAGAAGACCGTGGATGGACCCGCCAGGAAACTGTGGCGTGATGGCCGTGGGGCTCTCCAGAACATCATCCCTGCCTCTACTGGAGCTGCCAAGGCCGTGGGCAAGGTCATCCCTGAGCTGAACGGGAAGCTCACTGGCATGGCGTTCCGTGTCCCCGCTGCCAACGTGTCAGTGGTGGACCTGACCTGCCGTCTGGAAAAACCTGCCAAATATGATGACATCAAGAAGGTGGTGAAGCAGACATCGGAGGGCCCCCTCAAGGGCATCCTGGGATACACTGAGCACCAGGTGGTGTCCTCTGACTTCAACAGCGACACCCATTCTTCCACCTTTGATGCTGGGGCTGGCATTGCCCTCAATGACCACTTCGTCAAGCTCATTTCCTGGTGTGACAATGAATTTGGCTACAGCAACAGGGTGGCGGACCTCATGTCCCACATGGCCTCCAAGGAGTAAGACCCCTGGACCACCAGCCCAGCGAGAGCACGAGAGGAAGAGAGGCCCTCACTGCTGGGGAATCCCTGCCGCAGAGTCCCCCACCACACTGAATTGCCCCTCCTCACAGTTTCCATGCAGACCCCTTGAAGAGGGAGGGGCCTAGGGAGCCCCACCTTTTCGTGTACCAACAAAAAAGTCCCCCGGTGCTCACCAAAAAAAAAAAAAAAAAAAAAAAAGTTTTGGTTTTTAAATGGTTTGATTCTGATATGTTGAGGTATTTTTTTTATTTATTCTGTTTGTGTTTGTCTAGTTTCTGAATTTGTAAAGTTATGTATTTCACTAAGTTTTGGAAGTTTTCAGAAATTACTTTTTCCAAATATTTTTCTGCCTCTGTTATTTTCTCCTGGGAATCCAGTGACAAGAATGTTAGCTGTTTTGATATTGTCCTACATGTCTCTAAGGCTCTGTTCTTTTTTTTTTTTTTTTCAATCTTTTTTCCTCTCTCTTGTTCCTCCTATCTATCTATGCAGGGTATTTTCTGTTGCTATATCTGGCAATTCACTTACTTTTGTTTCTGTCATATCTATTCTGATATTGAGTTCACCAAGAGATTTTTAAAATCTTAGATACTGTATGTTTTAACTCTTCATTTTCTGATTAGCTCTTTTTTGAAGGGTTTCTGTTCCTCTCCTGAGAACCTATACTTTTCTGTTCAAGTTTGGTCTTTACCTCAGGAGTAAAGTTAGTAGCTACTTTAAAATCTTTCTCTGATAAGATCAACATTTGGGAAGGATTGGCATCTATTGATTGTCCTTTCCCTCGAGAATTAGACACATTCTCCTGTTTGTTTTTTTTTTTTTTAATGTGTCAAGTCATTTTGGATTGTATACTGGAAAATTTGAATATTATGTTGATTTGATTATGCATCCTGTTATCTCCTGGATACTGTTAATTTTTGGTTTGTTTTAGTAGGCAATCAATGTGACTAAGCATACTCTTGCTTCCTACGGACAGTAATTCTAATCTCAGTTTAGATTTTAATGCCTTTCCTGGGCTGCTTTGGTCCTAACCTGTGCGTGTGCTTGCTACTCAGGGGTTAGTCTGAGCTGCAGTTCAAACTTTGTTTTTCATTTTTCTTTCTGACTGTTATTTGAATTCAAGGGATACATGTGCAGGTTTGCAAGGGTAAACTGTGTGTCACGGGGGTGTGGTGTACAGATAATTTTGTCACACAGGTAATCTCATAATACCCCATAGGTAGTTTTTCCATCCTCAGCTTTCTTCCACCCTTCACCCTCCAGTAGGCTCCAGTGTCTATTGTTCCCATTTTTGTGTCCATGTATACTCAATGTTTAGCTCACACTTATAAGTAAAAAGATGCAGTATTTGATTTTCTGTTCCTGCATTAACTTGTTTAGGACTATAGCCTCCAGCTCCATCCATGTTGCTGCAAAGGCCATGTTCTCATTTTTTAATAACTGTGGTGTTCCATGGTGTATGTGAACCACATTTTCTTTATGCAGTTCACTGTTGATGGGCATCTAGGTTGATTCTATGTCTTTGCTATTGTGAATAGTGTTGTGATAAACACACACATACCTGTGTCTTTATGGTAAAACGAGTTATACTTCTTTGGGCAGGTACCCAGTAATGAAATTGCTGGGTCAAATGGTAGTTCTGTTTTAAATTCTTGCAGAAATCTCCAGACTGCTTTCCACAGTGACTGAACTAATTTATATTCCCACCAGCAGTGTATAAGTATTCCCTTTCCTCTACAACCTTGTTATTTTTTGACTTTTTACAATAGCCATTCTGATTGGTATGGGACGGTATTTCACTGTGCTTTTGATTTGCATTTCCCTAATGATTAGAGATATTGAGCATTTTTTCATGTGCTCATTGACCATGTGTTTGTCTTCTTTTGAGAAGTGCCTATTCATGTGCTTTGCCCATTTTTAATGGGGTTGTTTGTATTGTGCTTGTTGATTTGTTTATGTTCCTTATAGATTCTGAATATTAGACCTTTGTTGGATGCTTAGTTTGCAAATATTTTCTCCCATTCTGTAGGTTGTCTGTTTGCTCTATTGGTAGTTTCTTTTGCTATGCAGAAGCTCTTTTGTTTAATTAGGTCTCGTTTTCCAATTTTCATTTTTGTTGCAATTGCTTTTGACATCTTCGTCATGAAGTCTTTGCCTGAGCCAATGCCCAGAATGATATTTCCTAGATTTTCTTCTAGGGTCTTTATAGCTTTGGGTTCTATATTTAAGTCTTTAATCCATCTCAAGTTGATTTTTGTATATGGTGAAAGTTACAGGTCCAGTTTTAATCTTCTGCATATGACTAGCCAGTTGTCCCAGCAGCATTTATTGAATAGGGAGTTCTTTCCCCATTGCTTGTTTTTGTCAACATTGTTGAAGATCAGATGGTTGAAGATGTATGGCTTTATTTCTAGGCTTTGTGTTCTGTTCCATTGGTCTATGTGTCTATTTTTGTATCAGTACCATGCTGTTTTGGCTACTCTATAGTATAGTTTGAAGTCAGATAGTGTGATGCTTCTGGCTTTGTTCTTTTTGCTTAGGACTGCTTTGGGTATTTGGGGTCTTTTTTGGTTCCAAATGAATTTTAGAATGTTTTTCTCTAATTCTGTGAAAAATGTCTTTGGTAGTTTGACAGGACTAGCATTGAATCTGTAAATAGCTGTGGGCAATATGATCATTTTAATAATATTGATTCTTCCTATCCATGAGCATAAAATGTTTTTTCATTTGTTTGGGTCAGCTAAGGCTCTTTTCAGCAGCATTGTGTAATTCTCATTGTAGAGCTCTTTCACCTCCCTACTTAACTGTATTCCTATTCCTTTTTGTTGCTGTTGTGAATAGGATTTCACTGTTGATTTGGCTCGCAGCTTGGATGTTATCGGTATATAGAAATGGTACTGATTTTTTATACATTGATTTTATATCCTAAAACTTTGCTGAAGTTGTTCATCAGATCTAGAAGCCTTTGGGCAGAGGCTATGGAGTCTTTTAGGTATAGTATCACATCATCTGTGAAGAGAGATGGTTTGGCTTCCTCTCTTATTTATATGCCTTTTATTTCTTTCTCTTGTATGATTGCTCTGGCTACAACTTCTAGTGATATGTTGAATAGGAGTGGAATAGGCATTTTTGTCTTATTCCAGTTCCTAAGGAGAATAGTTCCAGCTTTTGCCCATTCAATATGATGTTGGCTGTGGGTTTGTCATAGATAGCTCCTATATTTTAGGGTATGTATCTTTGGTGTCTAGTTTGTTAAGGGTTTTTAACATAAAGAGATTTGAATTTTATCAAAAACCTTTTCTGTAATTGTTTAGATGTTCATGTAGTTTTTCTTTCTATTTATGAGATGAATCACTTTTATTGATTTGCATATGTTGAACCAAACTCTGCATCCCAGAAATAAAACCTACTTGATTGTGGTGGATTAGCTTTTTGATGTGCTGCTAGATTTGGTTTGCTAGTATTTTATTGTGGATTTTTACATTTATGGTCATCAGGGATATTGGTCTGAAGTTTTTTTTATTTGTTGTGTCTCTGCCAAGTTTTGATATCAGAATGATGCTGGCATTATTGAATGAGTAATGGAGGAGACCTTTCTCCTCAATTACGTGAAATAGTTTCAGTAGGATTAGTACCAGCTCTTCTTTCTATGTCTGGTAGAATTGGGCTATGAATTTGACTGGTCCAGGGCTTTTTCTGGTTAGTAGATTTTTTATTACTGATTCAATTTTAGAACTCATTATTGGTTTATTCAAGTACCCACATTCTTTTTGGTTCAATCTTGGGAAGTTGTATGTTTCTAGGAATTTATCCATTTCTACTATGTTTTCTAGTTTGTGAGGTATTTGTAATATTCTTGGGCAGTGGTAATGCCCTCTTTGTCCTTTCTGATTATGTTTATTTGAATCTTCTCCCTTTTTTCTTTATTAGTCTAGCTAGCTGTCTATCAATCTTATTTATTCTTTTAAGAAACTAACTTTTGGTTTTGTTGCTCTTTTGTATGGGTTTTCCTGTCTCTGTTTCATTCAGCTCCATTCAGCTCTCCTCTTCTGCTACCTTTGGGCTGGTTTGCTCTTGATTTTCAAGTTCCTTGAGGTGTGATGTTAGGTTGTTGACTTGAGATCTTTCGACGTTTTGGTGTAGGCATTTAGCTCTATCATCTTTCCTTGTAACACTCCTTTAGCTGTGTCGCAGACTCTCTAGTATGTATGTTGTATGTTTGTTTTCATTAGTTGCAAATAATTTCTTGATTTCTGCCTTAATTTCATTGTTTACCCAAATGTCATTTGGGGGCGGATTGTTTAATTTTCACTTAATTGTTTGGTTTTAGTAGATTTTCTTGGTATTGGTTTCTCTTTTTTTTTTTTTTTTTAAGAATTGCTTTATGGCCAAGTGTGTGATCAATTTCAGAGTATGTGCCATGTGCAGATGAGAAGAATATACATTCTATGTTGGTGGAGTGGTCTGTAGATGTCTGTTAGGTCCATTTTGTCAAATGTCAAGTTTAGGTTCCAAATACCTTTGTTATTTTTTCTGCCTCAGTGATGTGTCCAATGCTGTCAGTGGGATGTTAAAGTCTCCCACAATTATTGTGTAGTTATCTAAGTCTCCTCATAAGTCTCTAAGAACTTGTTTTATTAATCTGGGTGCTCTAGTATCAGGCAGATATATACTTAGGATAGTTAAGTCTTCTTGTTGAATTGAATACAGAGCCACTGACAGTGGGAACATTCAGCTGGGTGTGGACAGCTGCTCTGCAGGCCAGAGCTGGGGGCTGTGTCTCGTGAAGACTACCAGGTGGGGGCTCATAAGGAAGACAGGCTAGGTTCCTCTCTGTTTGGCAGCTGTGGTATTCCGGAAGTGGCAGTGAAGTGACCAGTCCCCTTGTTCCTCTCCAGACCAAGGGCAATAGGGCAGGACCACTTCAGCTGCAGTGACAGTGGCTATGGGTTGTCTGTGGGATTTCTTCATCAGTGAAATGCAGAACCCTAAGGGTTCAATTGGGGGTGGTGCAGTTGTGCTGGGAGCCCAGGTTGAGAGGCCCTGCTCAGTGAAGAGTCACAGGGACAGGGACCCACGTGGAAAGAGCCTGGTTACTTTTCTGTAAGGCGGCTGTGCTGTGCTGAAGCACAGTCGTCCTTACATTCTTCTCTTTCTTATGAGCCCAAGGCCAATAGGAGTAGGGGCCGCGGAGCAGCAAAAATGGTGTGCCTGCCCTGTTACCTCTGGGGGCTCTGTCCCAGGGAAATGCAGAACTGCTCCCGGCCTGACAGCTCAGGTGGGGCTGGGGTGGTCATGCTGGGGTCTCAGCATGGTACAGCAAGGTACAGCAAATATGAGGTCTGCAGTCTGCCCACACCTCAGCCCCATGGGTTTGGCCCTTATCCTAGAGGCAAGAGAGAGTGTGGCCTCCTCTACTGCTGGAATTATAGCTACTAGTTTCCAGGTCTCTGCATGTGCCTGAGTGATGGCTCTGCCCAGACTCCATGCAGCTCTCTGTGTCGGTGTGGAGGCCTTAGGTGGAAGGGATCAGGAAGGATCTTCTTCTGAGCTCAGGGTTTAAAAGGTCTGTGGCAGAAGTGCGGCTGCCCAGCGGCTCTCACTCACCATTTCTCCACACTGGGGAGTCTCGGTTGGCTCCACACCAATCCTGGGTGAGCAGCTGTCCTGTGTCACTCCTCTCTGTTCTCCATGGGTTGCATTGCTTCCTTGATGAATCCTAGCAAGTCCTCCTGGATGATCCCGTTGAAGAGCTAGTGTTGACTTACCATTCTGTCTCTTCTCCAAGAGAGCAATGCACACTTGCTGCTTCTAGTCAGCCATCTTTGGTAGTTTAAATTTTAGTTCAGGTTTTAAAACCTTTGCTATGCTTCTGTTGATCTGTGCAAACTTTACGAAGCTCAGGGATAAGCCCGTGTCTTGCATAGGCTCATACACAGACTTAGAAGATCCCCTTTCCAGCTCTCTCCTCTCTGGAAATTCCCACATTCTGGCCTTCTGAGGCCGCTTTTCCTGGTTCCTCTGTCCAGAAAGGTGGGTTTTTATTGCTGATTTAGCCATTCAGGCTGCTACTGTTCTGCACAGTTCTGTGACTAGGGCCTTTCCTTGGGGAAAAGCCATGAGATAGAAAAACAAAGACCTGGGAAACGTACCCCTTGGAGGTGGCACCTCAGCATTTTTGACTACCTTGGTGACAGACTTGCTTTTGTTTATTTTTCAGAGTCCTGAGGTAGTTGCTTTATTTTGTCTAGAGCTTTAGAGGGAAAATTAGGCTATAGTGGGGCTTATCCTCCCATGCTGGAGGTAGAACTGTGAAACTATGGTTAAATATTTTATTATTTGTTTCTTTATATGTGTCATGGCACAAGAAAGTCAGTTCCATGAGACCAGTATTGTTTTCACAGCACATAAACAGGTGCTAGATTTATGGGAGGACTCAAATGGGAACCAGGTTGATATATATGCTGTTTTTTTAGAAAAGCAACAGGTCCATGTCACAAACAGAAGTGTGGCAGCAGAGATCACCTAGTGTCATGTGTTATAGAGACAAGCGCTGGCAATGAAAAGGAAGCCTACGTCTTTCAACAACTAAGAAGTATACATCATCTCAAAGTATAATTAAATCTAATAATTTCAATTTATTTGGAGTGAAGCAATAGATTATTTGCAAATAGTGTCTTTTAAACACACAGAGTATTATCCACAAATAAATTTGTATTAGCTTATTTGAGCTATCTTGTGAGCTATATATTTTTAACTTTAAAAACATTTTTATTTATACATAATGTTTGCACATATTTATGGGATATATATGGTATTTTGTTACTTGCATAGACTGTGTAATGATCAAGTAGGGATATTCATGACATCTCTCACCTCAAGTATGTATCAGTTCTATGTTTTGGAACATTTATGTCCTCTCATCTAGCTATTTTGAAATATATGTTGTTGTGAACTATTGTTGCCCACCCTGCTATCGAACATTAGAACTTATTTCTTCTATCTAACTGTATGTTTCAACCCATTAACCAATCTCCCTTCATTCTCTGCCCGCAACACACACACCCTTCCCAGTCGCTGGTAACTGTCATTCTACTCTCTACCTCCATAAGATTGGTGTTTCAGCTCCCACATATGAGTGAGAACACACAATATTTGCCTCTCTGAGCCTGGCTTAGTTTCAGAAGTAGCACCCAGATTCATAAAGCAAGTTCTTAGAGACCTACAAAGAGACTTAGACTCCCACACAACAAGAGTGGGAGACTTTAACACTCCACTGTCAATATTAGATTGATCAATGAGTCAGAAAATTAACAAGGATATTCAAGACTTGAACTCAGTTCTGGACCAAGCAGACCTAACAGACATCTAAGGAACTCTCCACCCCAATTGACAGAATATACATTCTTCTCAGCACGACATTGCACTTATTCTAAAATTGACCGCATAATTGGAAGTAAAGCACTCCTCAGCAAATATGAAAGAACAGAAATTATAACAAACAGTTTCTCAGACCACAGTGCAATCAAATCAGAACTCAGGATTAAGGAATTGACTCAAAACCACACAACTACATGGCAACTCAACAATGTGCACCTGAATGACTACTGGGTAAATAACAAAACTAAGGCAGAAATAAAGAAATTCTTTGAAACCATTGAGAACAAAGACACAACATACCAGAATCTCTGAGACGCAGCCAAAACAGTGTTTAGAGGGAAATTTATAGCACTAAATGCCCACAAGAGAAAGCAGGAAAGATCTAAAGTCGACATCCTAACATCACAATTAAAAGAACTAAAGAAAGAAGAGCAAACATTCAAAAGCTAGCAGAAGACAAGAAGTAACTATCAGAGCAGAACCGAAGGAGATAGAAACACTAAAGACATTTTTAAAAAATCAATGAATCCAGAAGCTGATTTTTTGAAAAGATCAACAAAATAGATAGACAACTAGCCAGACTAATAAAGAAGAAAAGAGAGAATAATCAAATAGACACAATAAAAAATGATAAAGGGGATATTACCATCAATCCTACAGAAATACAAACTACCATCAGAGAATGCTATAAACACTTATACGCAAATAAACCAGAAAATCTAGAAGAAATGGATTAATTCCTGGACATATATACACTCCAAAGACTAAATCATGAAGAAGTCAAATCCCTGAATAGACCAATGACAAGTTCTGAAATTGAGGCAGTAATTAATAGCCTACCAACCAAAAAAAGCCCAGGAGCAAAGTGATTCACAGCTGAATTCTACAAGAGGTACAAAGAGGAGCTGATACAGTTCCTTCTGAAATATTGCAAACAATAGAGAAAGAGGGACTCCTCCCTAATTCATTTTATGAGGCCAGCATCATCCTGATACCAAAACCTGGCAGAGACACAACAAAAAAAGGAAATTTCAGGCCAATATCCCTGATGAACATTGATGCAAAAATCCTCAGTAAAATATTGGCAAACTGAATCCAGCAGCACGTCAAAAAGCTCATCCCTCACAATCAAGTCACCTTCATGCCTGGGATGCAAGGCTGGTTCAATATATGCAAATCAATAAGTGTAATCCATCACATAAACAGAACCAATGACAAAAACCATATGATTATCTCAATAGTTGCAGAAAAGGCTTTGTATAAAATTCAATACCCTTGCATGCTAAAAACTCAATAAACTAGGTATTGATGGAACGTATCTCAAAATAATAAGAGCTGTTTATGACCAACCCACAGCCAATATCATACTGAATGGGCAGAAACTGGAAGCATTCCCTTTGAAAACTGGCACACTACAAGGATGACCTCTCTCACCACTCCTATTCAACATAGTATTGGAAGTTCTGGCCAGAGCAATCAGTCAAGAGAAATAAATAAAGAATATTCAAATAGGAAGAGAGGAAGTTAAATTTTCTCTGCAGATGATATGATTGGATATTTAGAAACCCCATCATCTGAGCCCAAAATCTCCTTAAGCTGATAAGCAACTTCAGCCATCTTGTATCTCAGGATACAAAATCAATGTGCAAAAACCATAAGCATTCCTATACACCAATTATAGACAAACAGAGAGCCAAATCATGAGGGAACTCCCATTCACAATTGCTACAAAGAGAATAAAATACCTAGGAATACAACTTACAAGGGATGTGAAGAACCTCTTCAAGGAAAACTACAAACCACTGCTCAAGGAAATAAGAGAGGACACAAACAAATGGAAGAACATTCCATGCTCATGGATAGGAAGAATCAATATTGTGAAAATGGCCATAATGCCCAAAGTAATTTATAGATTTAATACTGTTCCCATCAAGCTACCATTGACTTTCTTTGCAGAGTTGGAAAAAACCACCTTAAACTTCATATGGAACCAAAAAAGAGCCTGCACAGCCAAGACAACCATAAGCAAAAAGAACAAAGCTGGAGGCATCATGCTACCTGACTTCAAACTATACTACCAGGCTACAGAAACCAAAACAGCATGGTACTGGTACCAAAACAGAGATATAGACCAATGGAACAGAACAGAGACTTCGGAAATAACACCACACATCTACAAACATCTGATCTTTGACAAACCTGACAAAAACAAGCAATGGGGAAAGGATTCCCTATTTAATAAATGCTATTGGGAAAACAGGCTAGCTGTATGCAGAAAACTGAAACTGGGCCCCTTCCTTACACCTTATACAAAAATTAACTCAAGCTGGATTAGAGACTTAAACATACAACCTAACAACATAAAAACAGTAGAAGAAAACCTAGGCAATACCATTCAGGACATAGGCATGGGCAAAGATTTCATAACTAAAACACCAAAAGCAATGCAACAAAAGCCAGAATTGACAAATGGGACCTAATTAAAGAGCTTCCACACAGCAAAAGAAACTATCATCAGATCGGACAGGCTACCTACTAAATGAGAGAAAATTTTTGTGATCTCTCCATCTGCCAAAGGGCTAATATCCAGAGTCTACAAAGAACTTAAACAAATTTACAAGAAAAAAAAAACAAAAACAAAAAAAGACTCCATCAAAAAATGGGCAAAGGATATGAACAGACACTTCTCAAAAAAAGAGATTTATGTGGCCAAGAAACATATGAAAAAAAGCTCATCATCAGTGATCATTAGAGAAATGCAAATCAAAACCACAATGAGATACCATCTCATGCCAGTTAGAATGGTGATCATTAAAAAGTCAAGAAACAACAGATGCTGCAGAGGATGTGGAGAAATGGGAACATTTACACTGTTGGTGAGAGTGTAAACTAGTTCAACCATTGTGGAAGACAGTGTGGTGATTCCTCAAGGATCTAGAACCAGAAATATCATTTGACCCAGCAATCCCATTACTGGGTATATACCCAAAGGAGTATAAATCATTCTGTTATAAAGATATATACACATGTATGTTTATTGCAGCACTGTTCACAGTAGCAAAGACTTGAAACCAACCCAAATGCCCATCAATGATAGACTGGATAACGAAAATGTGGCACATATACACTATGGAATACTATGCAGCCATAAAAAAGGATGAGTTCATGTCCTTTGCAGGAACATGGTTGAAGCTGGAAAACATGATTCTCAGCACAGTAACACAAGAACAGAGAACCAAACACCCCATGTTCTCACTCATAAGTGGGAGTTGAACAATGAGAACACATGGACACAGGGAGGGGAACATCACACACCAGGACCTGTTAGGGTGGGGGGATAGGGGAGGGATAGCATTAGGAGAAATACCTAATGCAAATGATGGGTTGATAGATGCAGCAAACCACCATGGCTTGTGTATAGCTGTGTAACAAACCTGTACATTCTGCACATGTATCTCAAAATTTTAAGTATAATAAATAAAAACAATTTTTGTTTTGTTGATCCTTTGTATTGATCTTTTTAGTCTCTGTTTCATTTAGTTCTGTTCTGATATTTGATCTTCATTATTTCTTCTACAGATTTTGGGTTTGGTTTGCTCTTTTCTACTTCTTTGAGGTACATCATTAGTTTGTTTGAGATCTTTGTGGGTTTTTTTTCTGATGTAGATGTTTGCAGCTATAAACTTCTCTCTTAGCATTGCTTGCTGTATCACTTAGGTTTTGGTGTGCTGTATTTAAATTTTAATTTGTGTCAAGACAATTTTTGATTTCCTCCTTAATTTGTCCTTGACCCAGTGGTCATTCAGGAACATGTTGTTTAATTTCTATCTTTTTGTACAGTTTCTGAAGTTCCTCTTGTCATTGATTTCTAATTTTATTCCATTGTGGTCTGAGAAGTTACTTGATATAATTTTGATTTTAAAAAATTATTGAGGTTTGTTTTATGGCCTAACATATGGTCTATCCTAAAGGATGTCCCATGTGCTGATGAGAACAGTGTATATTCTGCAACGGTTGGAGGTAACATTCTGTACATATCTCTTATGTCCACTTGGTTTAAAGTGCAGTAAGTCCGATATTTCTTTTTTTTTTTTTAATTTATTTTATTGCATTTTAGGTTTTGGGGTACATGTGAAGAACATGCAAGATTGTTGCATAGGTACACATGTGGCAGTGTGATTTGCTGCCTTCCTCCCTATCACCTATATCTGGCATTTCTCCCCATGCTATCTCTCCCCAACTCCCCACCCCCCACTGACCCTCCCCTATTTCCCCCAACAGACCCAAGTGTGTAGTGCTCCCCTCCCTGTGTCCATGTGTTCTCACCCACCTATGAGTGAGAACATGCGGTGTTTGATCTTCTGCTCTTCTGTCAGTTTGCTGAGAATGATGGTTTCCAGGTTCATCCATGTCCCTACAAAGGACACAAACTCATCATTTTTGATGGCTGCATAATATTCCATGGTGTATATGTGCCACATTTTCCCTGTCCAGTCTATCATCCATGGGCATTTGGGTTGGTTCCAGGTCTTTGCTATTGTAAACAGTGCTGCAATGAACATTTGTGTGCACATGTCCTTATACCAGAACGATTTATAATCCTTTGGATATATACCCAGTAATGGGATTGCTGGGTCAGATGGAATTTCTATTTCTACGTCCTTGAGGAATCGCCACACTGTCTTCCACAATGGTTGAACTAATTTACACTCCCACCAACTGTGTAAAAGTGTTCCTATTTCTCCACATCCTCTCCAGCATCTGTTGTCTCTAGATTTTTTAATGATCACCGTTCTAACTGGCGTGAGATGGTATCTCAATGCAGTTTTGATTTGCATTTCTCTGATGACCAGTGATGATGAGCATTTTTTCATATGTTTGTTGGCCTCATGTATGTCTTCTTTTGTAAAGTGTCTGTTCATATCCTTTGCCCACTTTTGAATGGGCTTGTTTGTTTTCTTCTTGTAAATCTGTTTTAGTTCTTTGTACATTCTGGATATTAGCCCTTTGTCAGATGGGTAAATTGCAAAAAATTTTTTCCCATTCTGTTGGTTGCTGATTCACTCAAATGACTGTTTCTTTTGCCATGCAGAAGCTGTGGAGTTTGGTTAGGTCCCATTTGTCTATTTTGGCTTTTGTTGCCAATGCTTTTAGTGTTTTGGTCTTGAAGTCCTTGCCTACGCCTATGTCCTGAATGGTTTTGCCTAGATTTTCTCCTAGACTTTTTATGGTGTTAGGTCTTATGTTTAAGTCTTTAATCCATCTGGAGTTAATTTTAGTGTAAGGTGTCAGGAAGGGGTCCAGTTTCTGCTTTCTGCACATGGCGAGCCAGTTTTCCCAACACCATTTATTGAACAGGGAATCCTTTCCCCATTGCTTGTTTTTGTCAGGTGTGTCAAAGATCGGATGGTTGTAGATATGTTGTGTTGCCTCTGAGGCCTCTGTTCTGTTCCATTGGTCTATATCTCTGTTTTGGTACCAGTACCATGCTGTTTTGATTACTGTAGCCTTGTAGTATAGTTTGAAGTCTGGTAGTATGTTGCCTCCTGCTTTGTTCTTTTTGCTTAGAATTGACTTGGCTATGCAGACTCTTTTTTGGTTCCATATGAAATTTAAGGTGTTTTTTTCCAGTTCTGTGAAGAAGGTCGTTGGTAGCTTGATGGGGATAGCATTGAATCTGTAAATTACTTTGGGCAGTATGGTCATTTTCATGATATTGATTCTTCCTAACCATGAACATGGAATGTTTCTCCATCTGTTTGTGTCCTCTCATATTTCGTTGAGCAGTGGCTTGTAGTTCTCCTTGAAGAGGTCCTTTACATTCCTTGTTAGTTGTATTCCTAGGTATTTTATTCTCTTTGTGGCAATTGTGAATGAAAGTTTGTTCTTGATTTGGCTCTCTTTAAGTCTGTTATTGGTGTATAGGAATGCTTGTGATTTTTGCACATTGATTTTGTATCCTGAGACTTTGCTGCAGTTGCTTATCAGTTTCAGGAGATTTGGGGCTGAGATGATGGGGTCTTCTAGATATACAATCATGTCGTCTGCAAATAGAGACAATTTGATTTCCTCCTTTCCTATTTGAATACCCTTTATTTCTTTTTCTTGCCTGATTGCTCTGGCTAGAACTTCCCGTACTATATTGAATAGGAGTGGTGAGAGAGGGCATCCTTGTCTAGTGCCAGATTTCAAAGGGAATGCTTCCAGTTTTTACCCATTCAGTATGATATTGGCTGTTGGTTTGTCGTAAATAGCTTTTATTATTTTGAGATACGTTCCATCAATACCTAGCTTATTGAGGGTTTTTAGCATAAAGGGCTGTTGAATTTTGTCAAAGGCCTTCTCTGCATCAATTGAGACAATCATGTGATTTTTGTCTTTGGTTCTGTTTATGTGGTGAATTACGCTTATAGACTTGTGTATGTTGAACCAGCCTTGCATCCCTGGGATGAAGCCTACTGGATCATGGTGGATAAGCTTTTTGATGTGCTGTTGCAATCGGCTTGTCAGTATTTTATTGAAGATTTTTGCATCTATGTTCATCACGGATATTGGCCTGAAGTTTTCTTTTCTTGTTGAGTCTCTGCCGGATTTTGGTATCAGGATGATGTTGGTCTCATAAAATGATTTGGGAAGGATTCCCTCTTTTTGGATTGTGTGGAATAGTTTCAGAAAGAATGGTTCCAGCTCCTCCTTGTATGTCTGGT